>NW_008751657.1:6360077-6396557 GCF_000715545.1 Opisthorchis viverrini | reverse complement strand
GCTACGGTCACTTGTCTTCAGAATCAATGTTTGGGCGGGCGTCATCCAAACATTGGGAGAATCATTGCGCAACATACGTAGAACTAATTGAGTTTCAGATTCATGCCGTTGGACCACCCAAGGCAACAGACCAGTCTCTTATCGTTGAAAGTATCGGGTATTGCACTGTGCACATCATTGTTTATCCAAGATTCCCAAGTAAGATGGTTTACGACCCCGTAAAACGCACACTAAGATGAGTAAACTTTCGATGTAGGTGAAGAAAAAATGCAGAACTAGAAATATTTTTACGGCTTTCTGTCTGTTTTCAACAAAGGTATTATTCAAAAACTCGCGGAAACGCACGGAAAGACATGCCATTTTACTAGAGTTGATGAACCATCGTTATTTCTTCACGCGTCACACACAGAGAGAAAAAATTTAGAGGGGTTTGCAATCGTAAATAGCACAAAGTTACGTGTGTTGGAAGAATTCCGATCGAACATGTTTGCTTTATATACTATTCGACGCCAAACTCGTCTCCTTTGAATAGACAAGTGTGAATGCACCACTAGTGTGTTTCTAATGAGATTTAAACCGTTGCAATCGGACACACGCATTTATCATGTTTGACAGTCAGACTAAGAAAAGACTTGTTGAACTTTTGTGAACATATCAAGCGCACGTAGTTCCAACAAAAGTACGGTAGGTGGATGTTTAAATAAATCGCATGGTGTTCTTTATACTCTGGATGGTTGTGCTCCTATGGTCACTTCCTCTTTTTACATTTTCCACCTTAATAAATTCACTTTACAGCACAGCACTGAAATGCTATCTGTGAGCAACTCAGTAAATTACGAGTGAAATTGTACGGCCTATCGTCCAGCTGAATATCCTCCTTTTAGAAACATTGAGCTCTGCGCAACAGCTTCCTATTTATCACTGTCCACCATGCCGTCTATAACCTGGTTATTTGGTATATTCAGATCCAGGATCCAAGACAGGCTTTTGTGAAATCGTATTCAGTCGGGGTTGTCAAAGGCCAATGTCGGGTTCATAAGATGTCCTGTTCACGGACTTTTTAGTCGTAGGTCAGCAGTTACTCCCACGATACTAAATTGGATGCTTTCTTTTTCAGAGTTTCATAATCTCGTGTGCGGGTTGGTGTGTGTGTGTGACTGTATCAGTGTGACGAAAGCTTTAGTCGTAGGTCAGCAGTTACTCCCACGATACTAAATTGGATGCTTTCTTTTTCAGAGTTTCATAATCTCGTGTGCGGGTTGGTGTGTGTGTGTGACTGTATCAGTCAGTGTGACGAAAGCAGAGCATGTGATGTCGGTGAGGCGGAAAAGGTCTATCGATCATGAGGAAAAAGCGGAAGAAATTCACTAAGATTGCTATCAGATGATAAAAGATACAAAAGCACTACTGCACTTATTAAATTTGGCGGCAATAAGTGAAGATAAGTGGTAAAAAGGACTCGTGACAGAAAATTAGTTGCCAGACCAAGGATACATTAGTTAGGAGTGACTTTTCTGAGCGCATAAGAAGATTAAACCAATGGCCAGTTTCTCAAGAGGATGGACACGAGGCAGGTTCAATTGGTCTATGATGTAACCACCGTTTAAGACATTTTGGTAACGGTGGTTTTCGGATAGCGTGAATCTGATCTGGCAAGCCATTCGGTTATGTACTTCTATTTTCTTATCTCCAAGGCCCTGGTAATTTTAAATACAGATTCCATTCTGCCAGTAAAACGAAACTTTGGTGATAAACCCAGAAAAACGTCCAGCTGTTTCATCGTTTTTTTGGAACCATTAGCAGTGCCAATCTCACGAATTTCACAGCTTCGACCACGCCAACCTCCAGACACTGGTTGAACAGTTGACAGTGTGGCATTGAGCGGTGATCAACAGTGTGAGTAGCCCTCATCCTGGAAGTACTGTCCATATATCTAGGCTAAGATAAAATCTGACTTGATGAGGAAGGCATCTGAGCCTTTTCAATGGGGTTGGAAGGCAAATAACTTCTTGAAAAAGTATTGAGTTTGCAGCTATCAGACGATGAATAATCAGCCACGACGACTCATCTCCTTCAAACGGCAACCACGAATAGATTGGGTTTGTTGAAAGAGTTTCAATCGCGTGGATTGCAGGTTTTCGGCTGTTAACCTCAAAAGATGATGCCGCTTATCCCAGAGTATTTATGTTCATGTGTTATATCATCAGGCTTGATGATAGGAAGGAGTGTGTGGAGAATGATCGCCACTAGAGCACAGTTTCTTTGAATTGGAGCAAAACTGTGAAGGTGAAAACATTAACTTCTCCAAGCAATTATCTCTCGAAAGTGGTTAGCAAAAAACCATCAAGAATGTTGTCTGCTTATTCCACATTTCTCAGCCTTTCAGTGTGAGAGACCTCGATCCATGGAAAACTATATCAGCGTGCTCCTGCTTGGCTTATATCTGCACAGACGTAAGGTCTCACTTGTTGGTCTTTCACTTTCAGAAAAACAACAACGCAACTGAGTTGAGAACTCAAAGCAGGTACTCAACTTATATGTGAATATCAGCTTCCGTTGATTCCCCGCTATCTCTTGCCCAAAAAAATTATTTTGCTGAGAAATTAGTCGCTGAATATTTAGGGTGTCCGTGCGCAAGCGAGACAAAATATTTTGAAACTATTCACCTACAGATGTTTGGCATGCGAGCTTGAACAAGAAATTCATACTAAAACAAAAGTTAAGCGTAACGCATTAGTAATAATAACCTATTTGGTGTCATTTAGTGGCGCGAAGAAACAGCGTACGTACTCACAAGAATTTACAACTATCTGCTATTTTATCAAATCGATTACACTAATGACCTCAGATGGATGAAGAAACCGAAAACGAATTGTAACTGTACAGCTGAGCAGGTGGCCAACTTTGTGGTCATGGTGACCCCCTGGGATTGAGATGTAACATTTTTGACAGAAATAGAGCGGAGGCGGGTTGATTTCAAGTAAAACCGGATCTTCTAATTTTTTTGTTTTGCTTGCATCAAATTAACCCATCCTAATAGTAGGTGAGGTAGAGAATGCCTGATAGACAGCGTAGCGGAAATTGGGAAACAGCTTAAAAATGTACTTTGCACTTGCTCCTTAGCTGTATTCGTATTTCTCGGATTCGTCAAAATCACGCACGCATATGACCAAGCGCAAACGCGTTTTGTTTCCCCATCAGTGATTTAATTATCAGGTTCTTATTGTGCGGCATTGATGCGGTGTCCGTGGCGAATCGGTTTCTACTTTTCAGTTTGGAGCAACTTTCTAAGAAATAGCAACTTACATCGCCAACAGAAAAGACTTGATCGGGTTGGAGACCCGGTAAAGAATACAGCGTAGTCGACAGATACTGTATATATAGATATATGATATATATGTATGTTACTGTAAACCAGATTAAGCTTTGTCAGTTTAGAATTGACCGGAAATCTCGCGTTAAGAATAGGACAACCAGAAAATGCCCGAAACGTTTTGTTTTGATAAATGGGGAATATAGGATCATTATTCCTAATATTGTTGTTCGCATCAACTGGTACTCTCTTACCAGTAAGTGCGTCTGACGACCGATAAATCTCAGGATGTCTGCTCAGACACCAACACTTTCCAAGTATCATGGGCCTCCGGTCTAGGAGCCGTTATGTGACGAGGTAGGTAACGACCAATCACGTGATACGGACCAAGTGATTGACGGACGTGACGAGCTGAACGCCATCAAACCCAATTGCTTCACATCGCCATAAGCCATCCGTTTGCTGAGAAATAAAGGAGTGGTCCGGACTATTTTCAGCTACTCCAGGGCAGTGTGGATTTGCACAACTTTCGGAAACTCATGCCGCAGTTGGGTAGGTCTCATGGGTCACCCGCACATTCACTTGCTCACTTGCCAAAGCTGAATAAGTGAAACCGTGCACATTGCAGAGCCGTCATGTTTAGGCTGGTTGATCGATCCCAGCGAAACTGTTCGTTTTGGTCTGCTGATCTCCCACACCCAAGTCTAAACGGGCATCCATGGCCTGAGTACAACACTACACTTGCATTGCGTTGCACCTTCTTTGACTCTCTGACAGTGAGCAACCCTTCAATGGTCGGATCGCTGGAGACCGAATGCGTTTCCAAATAAACAGCATTGCATCTAGTCTAATATACCTTTGGTTGCAAACACCATAATGATCTACACCAATCTACTGGTATATACTATTCGCACGGATTTTTTTCATTGCAGTACTCCCCAGGATCTGCACCTTGAAAAATATATCTTCAGACAGGCACAAAAATTTTCGTTTTCACCGACATGTTTGGTTTAATTTAAAGATACCTATGGAAACAGATGTGCCTGACCTCAAGATTCGGGTGTTTATTTTCCTTCGACCATATACCCCACATTACGAATGGGATGCTGCAGGTCAAACCAAGCCAGTAACTTAGCTCCCACGTCAAATCTTTTGCTACTTTGAGTCGGTATGTACGCTAGTTATCCTCTTTCTCCCCGTTCGACAGCCAAAATGTTACATTTACTTCCTTTGAGGACAACCTTTTTTTGAATACCAGTGCTACTGAAAAGCACTTATCAGTTCTCTGTACCCAAGTAAGACCAGTAGCCTGGGTGTTTAAAGGGGAAAAGGAAAGCATTACTTAACTTGTACAAGTCGGGATATAATCGGAAACTTCTGTGATGATTGAATGGTCATTTTTATCAGCTCTAACACCAGAGATTGCGCCAACTGAAACAAAATGAACATGTTTTGCCGCCAAAGGACATAAATTCCTTAATCAGGGGTAGAGTGCATGAGGAAATACGGAAAGTGTCAACCGGTTTGACCGATATTTCTTTTAAAGCCCAAATCAACTAATTACAAGTCACTTTGAAGAATATAGTAACATACGTTCTCCAAACACATACAGTCAAGTGATCTCACAATTCCTCAAAAACTGTAACTTGGGAAACAAATACATCCCTTATACATGGATTTGCTTTCCTGACAAGCTATGCGATGTGACTGACAATAAACTAAATTTTATTTACATATACTTTAAATGACTTCTAATTATTGCAGTGACTATACATGTCTTATTCATACCTGGAATGTACCATCAGACTCCTTATTCAGTAGTATTACAGCCATCCACCAACTCGCGCTATCTGCAGTGTTGGGTTTGTCTTCTAAGTTGTGCTTTGCTTCGGAAACCGCAGAGATTCCTCTACTGAGTTTAGGGTTCTTTATATATCTCGATGTATATACGCACTATTTTTGCCGAAGTTGGCAAGCGGTACGAGTGATAATGTTCCAATGGTATATATTCCTTACTCCATACGGACGTAACTGGATATGCGTTCTTTATTTACTGTAAGCCGTTGTTTTAACGAAAGTGAGAAGTTACTGCGATAGATTAAACGGATCAGCTCCAGGTCTAGAAATACTGTGACGTCTGATTTGATTATTAATATACTTATCTTCAAAAATAAATGAGCTCGGATTTTACCGTTTTTTCTTCCGCTTAACACAAGTTCAAATAATCTAAAATACTAAGTGTACCAACTTACTAAATACTAAAATGATTAATCAGGAGTGACCTTTGTTTGCATTTCTCTATGCTTTAGGACCAATCACTTTTTCCTTTGAATTCCCATGGACGCTGCCTTCACTGTCAACAGTTCCATTAATCCAGTCAAACACTTCAATCTTTTTTCCAAACGCACTAAAAATTCCCTAATGGAAAATGTTTTCAGCTGCGCGAAGGGAATTTGAGGGAATCCATTTTTTTCAAGTTGGTTCGTTAAGGCACCAACGTCTGTTTCTACATCGCACACAACAGCAGATTGAGTAGAATTGGTTCAGAGAAAGTCAACATCATTGGTTTAAAAAACGCTAACTGAAGGGCTGGTTAATGAGGTATAAATAATGCACTCAAAATACAAAATGGGGAATTAAATCTTGTGCATTTAACAATGTGTTGAGGAAAATGAAAGTGAAACCTTTCAAAGAAGTAAAAATAATATTCTATTTTAAAACACGCATACTGTCGGTATAATGTGTGTTGTGCAAAAATGTTTGATCGCGCTTGTAACTGTGTATGGCCGATTTATAGATTTAAATAAAACCGCGGTCCAGTTAGTAGGAGACCAAGGAACAGACACACTTGCTGCTATACTGCTACTGGGTGCACAATAAAGGAAGATTGAATATTTGTTATACGTATCTGGAGTTTTTTGGAGAATCTACAGCTTTCTCCCTGTCATGTTTTGATTATTCCGACTTGTCCATGCGAATGTGGAGAAGAAACTGACTCGAGTTTTGATCTTACTAAAATTTATCAGTGGATTATATGTTTGACCGCGCAGTATTTGAACCTTGGACATCTGATATGCAAGGTGAGCATGTTAGCAACTCTCGGCCACTCGATAACTCTCCACTGGGTCACACTGGATGCGCATGAAATGTCACTGACTGAGCACATGTTTTGCCCAAGTGATTGGGCACCCGACATCTCGAGCGAATACCCACCAATATCTCTCCCAAGATGCCCCGAGGTTTTCCTAATACATCAGGAGGGAACGTTGCCACAAATGCAACGTGACGACTAAGCAGTGGTGAGATAACTGGCTTGGCTCTTATCGCCCAGGGGCACTCGATAGTAGAAAAATGGTTGTTCGCCAAAAATTGGGCAATTTTCTAGGATCCTTATTTGGCGGAGAGGACCACGAATATTTACAGAAATCCATGCAACAGTATTGAAAGTTCGGTTTTTTCAACTGAAGGATATGTCACGTGTGCAGCCCAGAGATTCTAAACGTCACTGTTAAGTGCATATCATAAAATTATCTAAAGTTTGTTTCAAGGAGACTTGGGGTTGCGTTGGTGAATTTAGTGGGCGGTTGAGGTTGGTGGATAGACATGACAACCGTAAAGTTACAGCTCAACTATCATCCAAAGTCGCACTCATGGAAAGCAGACAACAATCTGATTCTTGCCCCACGAAATTATTGTTTACCTTTAGACTAAACATTGTTTTCAAAAATAACCTGGTTGACAATCTCATTGTTCGTTGCTGGCTGGAATTGCACTGTTTTTCGTCATCGTATAAAGTTACATAAAGTCTGCTCGTTAGAGTGACAGTCGGAATATCCGGGTCTAAAGACCTACAAAGAAAAGTTTGATTTTGCGGGCCTTTTAATTAACTTTTTAGACGATGAGAAAAAATCCATCTGCGAACTATGTGACCAACAAACTGAAGACCTGGACGCATTTTTTGACCGAATCCATGAACTACGCTTTATTTAGCAAATAATGGCTGAACATCTGGTCTAATTCCCAAGCAGCAGTAATAGCTAAATAAATCCCACTGAATTATTGGTAGTCCAGTTGAACTGTGAATGTAATTGTTCATGAAGTCAAGGTGAAATCCTGTTCATTAGGAACAGTACCGTAGGTATAATTGTGCGTATTCACAAACACACTTTCTGCGCGAACTTTAACTAGAGTGCGTTACAATGACTTCAAACAGGATGCGCTGCATTTTTTTCAATTGTATCATCAAGATGAATCCTTTGTGCCCACATGCTGAAGTCTCTTGGTCCTCACGGAAGCTACGTTTGCCTTTCACCCCTAATTTGGTCACTAATGTGTATATTCTTATGTTTGGTGTACACCAATACTCAACAGGTCGATTATTTTGCCAAGCAGGTCCGAAATAAGAAGAATAAATTTATTTTGAGAGCAAGCTCATGGCGTCAGTTTCACCGAAGCTAACTCACTGCATTTTAGAAGACTCCAGAGAATAGTTAATCAAGGTACGCCTGAAGCATGGTGGGACACGGCGAGTACTGTGACATTTTGAACGATGAGAAACTCTATGGAATACTTTGCTATTAAGATGGTCATTCAAGATATTTCAATAGATGGATTCAAACCCTAGAGAAATAGTCCGACACAATCCAAAAACATTTTTACGAGAAATGTTCTCGGAGTGGACTCTCTGATCCAACAGCGAAGTGAGAATCACTTCCTTCTGCCCAACGAAATATTTATACCCCAGTTGCCAGGACCCCTGAAGCGCACATGAACTGCACAATTTTCGAAACAGGACTTATGAAAGGAAAAACATTGTTCTGCTTCAGGATGTTTCATCAATGACAAAGAACATTCATCAAAGTGTATTTTCGAACCATTCCATCAAACCGAGCAGCTAATAACACCTGTCTTATGTCAAGTATCGTGGTGAATGCCTATTGAACAACGCTGGTAGAAATGGATCTGTAGTGCTGCAAACAAACGCACCAGCTGATTACCGTTTGACCGAGATTGGATGAAAAAATCGCTGAAGCAGACATAGGCTTGCAAGCTAAAACTATTGTACTGCAGAGTCTATTACTTTGAGATGTTTTGGATAATGTCAAGGCGGGTTCACAGAAGTTGACCAAACCGCACGTTTTGTCGCGTTTTGAAAATTCAGCCTGGCACCGGTTGTAGAATTTCGGCTTTAAGAACATGACAGGAACTAAATAACGAATGTGCACATAGATATCACTCATCGAAAATCCAAATGATGTTTAGATTAACTCAACTTTATGAGAGTAGCTTTTAGCCATGTACCAGACAGTGAGATTTCGGAACGTTGGGATGCAAGTACGAAGGAGGTATAATCTAAGTCAAATATGGACACTGAAAGAATGCAAATCAGAAATGCATAAGACAGTTATCGTGCATCTGGGACGATTACAAAGATAGTGCTTAGAATGCTGCCTTTTGAAGTTGTAACTCAACATGCTACTACCAATGAAAATGTAACGCAGGAACCGGAAGTACTTCTGTTCCGCAATTATTCCAGTGGGACAGTGAGACGGTAAATTTTAGTAACTTAAAATGTCAACAACCATTGAGGGAATGATATTGTCTTAGACAATCATCAAAGAGGAGTTCAATATGGCACATCTTAAACTTGGTGATTAGACTTAGACTTGGTGATTATCAATTAGAATTTCGTTGTTTTAGTGAGCCAGCCTATCACTGTAAAGCCATTTCATCCTTACTGGAAATCAGCCTCGGTACATCTCACAAACTTGTAGCCACTGGCTGAGCACAACGTTTCAACTACCAACTGCTAAACAGTGGTGTAATTAGTCCTTACTTTAACTTATACGTGAGAGGCAAACGATTTTCGCGCAGTTCATCGAGGAGTAATCCTAAATTGTAGCTTTTCAACACACCGATTTGTAGCGAACTTTTGTGGGACCACAAGTGCGCTCCTTGAATGCCTCATATACAACCCCACGTAACCAAATGACCATACCACTGGCCTAGGCGAGAGCAGTCAACGTGGCAAGGTTGGGTTCAAGCGACGTACGTTCAGCATTTTATAATGCACTTCGCTAATTGAAGAAGTGATAAAAACGAATTTGTTTGGTCTTCATCGTTCGATATTGTTCTGAGAACCCTTTGACGTATTATGCGTAGTCTAAATATAATTAATATTTCATAGCAATATAATCAAACGAGTTCCCTTGAGAACGCAAGCCCGATTGCCCGTTAGCTTACGCAGTGTGTGCGGCCAAAGACAGTCGATCTGATACGATCTACAGAAACAAAGTTATCTGGTGTTGCCGATAAATTCTGAGCCGTAGGGATGCCTAACATGGTGGACTCTAACAGGAAACCACGGAAGAACGTCATGCACCCAGCGAGGTATCTAAAGACATGAAACCCATATATGTCTGACTGCCATGATGTAAGCAGGTAGATAAATTACGGCGTACCATTTGCAGCCTCGGTTGTCTACTACTAGTTAGTGAAAGTATATTACATAGTGTAAGGGATTTTTCACTGAGTGTATCACAGATTTTGTGATATAAACATTCGTTTATCCCTATATTTCTTCTTTGTTGAATGAAAAGGGATTTTACAAGCTTTGGGAAGCTATTGAAAATGCCACATTCTTTGCCACTAACTAAACTAAACCACACCTACAACGGGTGACTTAAAATTGTTTGCAAAATCGCTTGTCATTTTGAGCTATTGTGAGGCGTTTCTGCGATGTCACACCACACCTGCTGCCAATCAAACATCGGATAATTCGCTGCTTCTGGCAAGTTGACTTGAACTTGCGCTAAATGAGATACACTCGCCCCACTAAGTTAATAAACTATGCAGCAAAACAGTTGATGCCACATTCCGCATTGTACAAAACCTTGCGTAAAACAGCCTGGACGCACTCTAGTTAGTTTAACCTGGGGATCTAACACCAAAGCTTCAAGAAGGGCTAAACCAATAATGGTCTGCCAGAGCGTTTACGACAAACCCATTTAGGCCATGCTTAATTTTAGAGCATCCCCATTGAGTCATGATTTTGAAGATTTGTTGTATAATTCGCAGTACAATTTTAGGGTCTACTGTGCGTCAGCATTTGGTTATTGCTATTCGGTTAATAGAACCAGCACAAACTTTAAAAGCAATAAGGTAACACTCAAACGCAAGTCCAGTAGCCATCCACAACGAGCATTGGACACTTAATTCGCGACCAAAAGTCGACGGTTATAATTCATCCGACAAACATGAGGATCGTTGGGTCGTCTGCTGCCCAACTGCACCTGTGGTCTTCAGTTTGAATTCACACCGTGCCAACATTCGTTCCTTACCGGAGTTTCCTTTGAGGATAGCGTGCTCCCAAATGCTGCAAGCAGACAGCGCGCAGATTGCAAACAATTTGTCAGACACTGAGCACTCATTGTCTGGTTCTTTTCAAATTTTATCAGGCGTAACTAATCTTGTGCACCTTATCGTGACGGTCGAGAATGAAGCAGAACTTTGTGTTCAACCAGATTTTAGAAGTCTACAAAATTATATTGAGTTAGTTGGTGTTTCCGGCTATTAGACCAGATGAGTATCCAAAAATGAAATTTTCAAAGAGAGTGAAAAGGAAGCCGTCTACTTTGGTGGAAACGGTTTTATCCTATTACTTATTACTTATCAGTTAACTTATCTTACTTACTTATCATACTTACCTTATCACCAAACTTGTCTTAGTTATCTTATTACTTATTATTACTTAAAAACGAGACCGTGTTAGGTCTGCAGTGAGTTGAATGGAGTGTTTTGTTAGCAACAACAGATATATATATATATATATACTTCTGTATTTGACATAGTAGTTTTACAGCTACCTTATTAAACCAGAAAAACAAAAACCACCATATTCGATTGTGCTGTCCCGAATAGAAAGTAAAAATGTTTTTTTCTAGCTACCCTAAATCAAGTCGAAGTCAGAGGTGGTCTGTAGAGCAACCGGTGCTACCAAGCGTCTGTGATGCAGTCGCAAAATTCTCAGATGTTGCTTTTGAATGTATTTTTCTTAAGGTACGACCGTGAGACTTCAACTCAGTAGCAACAATCCCATGGTTTGTAATTTATAGTTACATGCACGGTTCTGCAACATACGAAAACAACTATGCCTTTGTATCAGAAAATAAAGAGCGGGTTGCTAGCTGAGGGTTACAAGTTGAACGACATTTCATATCCAACGAATTTTCGCTGAGACCAGAACAGATATGGATGATGATTTCAGCGAAAAGCAATAAGTCAACTCATCGGTACAAAGGTAAATCTGCACTGTTCTAAATGAAGCGTGATTACAAGGGGATTGTATGTAATATACCTCCAGGGGCAAAGGATCGGAACAATCAGACACTAACTATCTAAAGTGCCATGATTTAGAAAAAAATTGACGGTTGCACGACCCTAGAGACAGTTTACATAGCTCGTTACCCAAGGCGATTTATTACAAAAATTCTGCCAGTTTCACTTCCATGGACATTAATATGGCGAACAATTATTATACAACAAGAGAACTCCTAGCAAATACCTTGGAAATATTCTGAACTCAATGTTATTCGAACCCTAACACACTGTTCCGCAAATCAGTTCAGTTCACTTCCGGACAGTTGGCAGGCTTGATGAAATCACCAGTTTCTTGTGCGTTCTAAAATGAAGGGAATCACGTATTGTGGTTTCGTGTGTTAAAAATGAGGCAAAAAATCAAATTTGTGTAGCTCTCCACAGAAATGTTGGTTCTCTGAGGCCCATAAATCGGTTTAGCAAGGCTAACATTAGCATTGGAATGCAGGTAGAATGGACTCGGAACAAGGCTTAGGTCTTCATGTCAGTTAGGTTCACTGGATATGTCGTCATCCTGTGCTTGCATGATGTAGCCCATTATAATGCTTTTGGGCCGGAAAGTTTGAGAAATTAACCTCTCACGACTGGAGTCCAAAACACCCACAGTGTCATATATGTTTTTAACGTGTTCAGGATTTACCTTCTATAAAAAAGATGAATCTACTCACCCGTTCCATGGTTGACGATGCCAGGTTGGATCCCATTCAGACTGCCTAAAAGTGAGCTGCGCGTACTTGGGCTCGAATGAGAAAAATCAGCCAAAGTGAGCTTTTCTTATAGTTTGTTCCAAGCACCAAAGCAAACGTCTTTGCAAGCTTGAGCATCCTTCGTTTGGTTCAATAAAGCCTGAAATTTTGGTGTTTTGAGACAAATTCTTGGTGAACACAGGTAACAAGTCTTAATCAAGTCGCTTGACATGACCAGTAGAATCTAGCACAGTCATACTGCTCACTGTTGAAAGGAATGGTATTAGATAGCTGATATATTCAGTTGCCCCATCCTGTAATTTCTCAACCCTTAGCTCAGTCTGACCCAAGTCAGAGCCTCCACAATCAAGTGATTTATCTTTGCGAATTCCAATAACGTCTACTTCGAGCAGCATGCTCAAACAACCAAATCAGTCGAGCAAGGCTAGAAAAAAATCATAAACTTCACAGTGCTGGTGTACTGAAGGAAGTTCACAGTTTGCGTGTCATTTCGGCTAGTCATACTGCTCACTGTTGAAAGGAATGGTATTAGATAGCTGATATATTCAGTTGCCCCATCCTGTAATTTCTCAACCCTTAGCTCAGTCTGACCCAGGTCAGAGCCTCCACAATCAAGTGATTTATCTTTGCGAATTCCAATAACGTCTACTTCGAGCAGCATGCTCAAACAACCAAATCAGTCGAGCAAGGCTAGAAAAAAATCATAAACTTCACAGTTCTGGTGTACTGAAGGGAGTTTACAGTTTGCGTGTCATTTCGGGTGTGGAGACGGCCCTCAGGGTCGATGAACCGACCAAATCAGAATGGTGTAAAGGGAAAGAACAGGATGTAAGACAGAAAGACAACTTTCTACGTAACCTAATGTTAAACTCAGTGTAAAACGAGTGTGCAGTTTATAGCTGTGAACAGACTTCCAATGAATACTCAAATTTGGGATGCCACTGCCAGACGATAGATTCGTGATGTCAATTCTGAGACGTTACTTGAATTGAAACGTGAAGTTTTCTATTTATCCTGCTGTGGCTGTAAGGGCTGCATTCAATGAATATATAATTACTTTGCGGTCTTATGACGCAACATTGTTTCGAAATGGTCGTTTATGAAACCGCTTCATTGGAACTGTTTTCCAACAGTCCTACTCTCTGCCATTACTTCATATTGCCCTGAGCTCAGTACAGCTGGTATATGATAACTTACCATTAGGGGCAATAAAAGAGTACAATATTCCTTCCAAATTTGAAAACTACAGCAGTATGATGAAAGTATTCCTTTATCGAATTGTCAGTGTTTTGCTCCGAGAAGCTTTCTTGTTTTGTTTTCATACCGAAACTCTCATATGATTTTTTTCCTCAGTAATTTGTGATGGTTTTCCAAACAAGTTATAAGCAGTGCACTTTTACCCTAATTAAGGAGCTTTATGTAGGACCACAGGAACCACAAACGTGATATTTTTTATAAGAATTTCTTGCACTCGTCCTCCCGTACAATGGTCCTCTAGCTGGCTTGCGCAACTGTCAAATTTTAACTAAGTTCGTAACTTGGTTCGACTTTCACGCCACCATGTTGATGAAAATTGATAATGGCTACTATAATTTTACCTCATTACATTTCATTTTGGTGTATTGGGAGGATATAAAGACTATCCAGTTGATCATCGTGAGCAAAAGGAGCTTCAGAGAATGATTTGTCCTAAAAGTGGAGCCAATCTAAAAAACCAACGAGCACTATGTTTCTTTATCCTTATTTGGAACCGCCACTGTCGCATATCCCACATATCTCAAATGAGACTGTAGCTCCGCTAGTGGTTAAACACCAAACCCACAAGATTCGTGGGACGTGCACCACTGGTAGTCCTCACTTGGGATGAAATATCCGCACAGTGTACCCAGGCTTTCCATCATCGACTAAGTTCGCTAACTAAGCAAACCTTTTATTAAAACGTTCAATTCGCTTCCTCCTATCAACAGATTATACTTAGTCCAGAAAGAAGAAAAATTCATACAGTGAGTAACCTTTCCATCCGAGAAATCATTACTGGACAAGGCAGTCAACACGTGACCATGTAATATGGATTTCATGGATGGCACTTTATCCTGTCTGAGTGCGAATTGGGTACAGTGGAGATCAGACGACGTGTTCAAATAGTCTATAATTCACCTAGAGGCCGGGAGAACGAAAGTTCAAATTTTCAGTTTTCATTAATGTATACATCCAAAGAAAATCAATCGCGTTTTGTATTCACGTCATTTAAAATATCGATGTCGGAATTTTACCCATATTCGAAGTAGGGGTAGTTAAGCAAGTTACAGGCACATTTATTCTTTTCAGTAGTTTAATACATAAGGGATGCACATATAACTCGTGATACTTCAAATAAAACATAAGAAGAGGAGTTCTGTTATAATCACAAATTCTGATCGACCCAATACAGAGTTGTGGAAGTTTTGTGTAATCGAGGACGAATTTTTCTTCTGTTTTCTGCGGTGCACGCTGATGAAGCATCTGAGGATTAATATTGGCCTTGTACCGCTGTGATGCGTCTTAGGTTCAAGTACACTGTGGTAGTCTGCTGATGTAGGCAACGTAAAAAAATTACTATTACATTAGCAAAACAAGTTCCTGCAGTCCACTTGCTGTGTGCGCCGTCATAGCTGCCATGATGTAGAACCCTAGAGATTGTGTGGATAAAACATGTTTTTGTTATCTATAAGGCGTGTGGCGGTATCTACACGTAATGCCATTTCTGTGACAACTATTTTTGGAATATTTTGACCCCATTCTGATTTGCATAAATTCACACGAGCTCCTAAGGACCAATTCAACTGCTTCACAGGACTGCCGCCTACAGTAGCAGTGTTGCCTATCATGACGGGACAAACAAACATCGAGCTAGTTGCTCCGTTCTTTCAATTGTTCGCTCACTGCACAAATGGTATCGCTGTGCACCAAAAATTGAAAAAAATCTTGAAAGTTTCACAAGTATAGTATTGTAGACTGCTATTTAGAATCTTCAAGACAAGGGAGAAAAGATTGTTGGTGAAGCGCGTTTTTGCACTCCTTTTAATTTGACGAGTTCTGTGAGCAAGTGTTTTCGTCTTGGCAGGAAACAAAAACAGAGTAAACATGTGCAAATTTTCATTGTCTTTATTATCCAAGCCGAAGAAAAGCTACTTGAAAATGAGCACAAATACTCAAAACATCATCGGACATCAACATCAGTCAGGAAGGGCTGCAAAATTGAAACGTATGATTAACACGGTTATGAGGAGCTTTGTCAACTTCAGCTGAACGTAAGAGATATACAGTAGGTACAGTCGAGCTTTCATATTTTATGGGAGAACAATTAGTCGGTGGGTAGTCAACCATTTCAACTTGTCACTTTCACCCAATTACGCAACTCACAAATTTTAGTTTTGTGTTTCTGTCAAAAGTGAGTGGAAAAGACTGCTGGCCGAAAAATCAAACTGAAGATGAAGCTATGTAAATGAGAAAAAATGTACTTCATTCGAAAGTTATTTTGTAACACATAGTATTCGGTTTTATTATCACCTATTTTATTTAATTTTTTAACAAAAACTTGTGTCTAAGCTGGGAAATCCAAGGGTAAAGAGGAAGATAGCGGTGCGAAAACTTAAATATCCATGGAAGAACTGACAACAGGCCCAGTGAGTTAGTCAAAATAATGTTTATGTGGAAGTCTCTTCTGAACAAACAAGTGCATTCCCGCAAATCACGAAGCTGGCACTTCTCACGCTATTTTAATTTTGAGGGAGGTTCACTGGAATTTTAATTGCAAACTCAAGACATCCAAGCACATAATAATAATGCTTCCTGAGCAGTGGAAAACAATGCATTTACAGTCCATGTACGCTGTTGTTTAGTTTTTATCCACTTGCCGCATCAATGGTTTTCGGAAGAACGCAATTAGTTCATGGTGCATACCGTTGGCTTGATAAGAATGTAGTGGGAACCATGGTTGAATTCCTAGTTTCTATATTCCCTAGTTTTCTTTCTAAATATCTTTCAGTGCCTCTTCATGACTGGCTCTTGTGTGCGTCTGGACCATGGAGGCAAAGGAACGACATACACACGCCTTTATACTAACTTGGAGCAAGAAAATCACCAATATACCAATATATATATATATATATATACCAATATACCCACTATGGCTACGATATGCCATGAAGTTTATGAAAGATATCACCGCGTGTATGTCTTTGGCAAATACATTTTGAAAGCAACATTTGAAAGACGAACGATGATAGATTTTTGGTCATTGCAATTCTGACAATCGATATTCCTTCTTTATTCCGAACTGTTTAATTACTTATCGTTATAAAGCTATCTAGTCTGTTTATTATGATCGCAAGCAGTAACCAGCGTCTCAGAGGTGATATTCTGGGATATTCTTGTTACTGATGCTACTTAAGCTATTGAATATTTATTACAGTTTTTCAGTGCAAAAATATCAGTCATATTGGCAAATATACGTTATTTGTTTACATTTGTGCATACATATTAGAAATTACTCACATTGATAAATCCTTTCTAAATAGGGCTATACATTTTAGATATTAGACAGATGACTTACAGCGAAGTTATTCAACGCGGTGAATATCCTTGCCTACAAAAAAACGATTTTCTTACCCTTGACTTCAGGAAAATATCCCTTACACATGACTGGGCACGTGAATCCATAAGCTAAAAAAATTATTGTCACTGTGAATCGCACTATGATAAGATGAGACGCTTAGCTGATGCGTCGAACAGACTATATGGAATTGCTATTTGTAGACCAACATGTGAGTATCTGCAACTTCATCAAACCGCCATTCTTCGACTTTTGACTTAGAGTAGAAAAGACGTCTTGCGGAATTAATTTGCATACTACCACCCATGGAACACAATGCTTAATAAATGCGTAGGAAATATCAGGTAGCTTTTAAGTGAGGCTTGATTATCATCTTGTCAATATCAAAGCTGAAGTTTATTCGCGCTCAGAGCTCACTATGACGAAAATAAGACGTGTGCTCTAAAAGGTTTGTTTTCCAGGAAGGAACATGAATGCATGCTCACCTGATGCCCCAGTAACCTATCAATGCCTAAGCAATTTTTCGTTGATCTGTACAAATCGATATTCAAGATGTAACTTCATACCCAACATCGGACAATGAGAGGTCCATTTGGTATGCGAAACAAAACACTGAGCAGTCAGGGCGAAACCTCTAATTTGGTGCGGCAATAACGGTCTGTGGGCATGAACGACAATGCATGTTTCACAGTAGTTTTGGCTACAAATAATTTGGTTTATATCACATGATATTGCTTCGCAACTTCAACCTGTCAAATGAACGTTTCCTTACTTTCAAACTTTTGCCAAATTGACAAACAAATCAGTGTAAACAACGCTCCACGTTCTGAGGCAACAATTTAAACTTCTTCGTTTGTCCCTCAAAACAACCAGATGCAAAACTATGGGCAAAACAAACAAGGCAAACGATCTCGTCCTTCGGTTATCCAGTTCATGAATAAGGAGGGATTTTGCAATCAATTGCACAACACGCTTGCTGAAATATAAATTTAAATGGGCGTATTTTCGTTTACTCTAGCCAAATTTCTTTTCAAAGATCTTGTGGTTTGACTCTTGTCTCGCGAAATTCGGGGTGATTTTGCTCTTTCCATAAAAGTGCTTACACCCAATAAATTCTATTTTCATGTTAAAATTGCTGACAGTCACGATTTCGAGACACAGAGCTCACGCAAGTATTTGCTCATTTAATTATTGATCCACACGCTAACAGATTGGCCGAATGATTTTTAAATTTGATTCCCGACCCCAACTTTTTACCAAAGCTTTTGATATTTAAAGAAAAGTAAGGTATTCCGTGTTGCAATTTCGTACAAGATGCCTCAAATTATTGTTTGTTGAACTACCGATTTCTTCGGTCGAATGTCGTAGCAGTTAAAGTACCTTTTATATTTAATGGAGTTTTCAATCCATGATGGGATAGTGAAGAACATGTGCAAAGTGAAGCAGTGGGTTTATGATTCAAAACACAATAATGGACCGTATATTCACTCAGTTTGTCTTGGAAGAACTTAATAATTGCTCCCTTCAATTGGTCAGCTGATCTACCATCACTACTTCGCATAGGTAAATTATACTGTATGTCTTCGCCCAGGCTCAATCGCTGAAATTTGCAGCGTGTGGTATCCGGTAAATGTTCGTCGCCCAAGACCAAAGACTACGCTGCATTGTTAAAAATACTGCGACAGTTATCGCCCTGTGATTTTCAGCATATATTCGTTGCGGACATCGTACTTACCAGCATTTTTGCATAAAACGATACATTCTTCTTTTCGGCCAACCAACATAAACGAACAATGGAGTGGTGCACACAGAAACCCTTAAGTCACAACTCCCCATATTATGTTGTAATTTGAACGAGACTTTTGGTCATATTTAATATGAAATTCAAAAAGATACAGCCATGTGCTCCTTTCGTAATATAACGGAGACAAAAGACTAAAAGACGCTGGGTGTGGACAGGAGACCTCTGAAGCCAAGTATATGCTGAACATGTGGCTAGTAGTCAGGCCAAAGGGCGGTGGCAACCATACTGTTAGGACTTTCAGCATATACGAAACATGGCATTTACGCAAACAGGAAGATTTTATGCTGTGTTAATCGAAGGGAACGAACTTGAATCCGGAGCTTCTGCCTCCATCACCATCCCACTCTGATGGCCCATTTTTGCGGAATTATTTAAGAACAACTATACGGAGTGAACTCACATACCCGATTAGCAAGGTGGATGACCCGGTAGACCACAAAACATAAGGGTACATACAGTTCACCGGCCGGTATTAGCTGGTTATCAAATGTTATGGTGCGATTTAACTTCTTACAACATTGTAGACCTCGCATTCGTGAACTCGTCAGTCACAGAGATGTCACGAACTATGAATCAACTATGGAATTTACTTAACAGAGTAAAATGAAACGGTGCGATACAGTGCAGGAAAGTGCAAGTGCGGTATTTGTGCGCCATACGTACATACGAAGTGCCAAACGGTGATGATGCGCGAATATTTGAGTTGGAACATTAAGAAGAAGTTCGTTAGTCCTACCGACTGAAATTGAACATCTTGGTGTATCATTCCGAATTAGATTGAACGATTCATCCAGATCAAGTAAACATGGAGGGAGTTTGGTTGGATATTTTGTTTCCGTGCCAATTGCAACAATTTTTCGTGTTACTAATGCATTTTTCAAAAAACACAATATTTTTATACGGTTACGTCATACTCAACACCATCTTATTTAAAATTTCCATCCTATGGAATAACGCAACTCAATTCTGGAGGGTTGTTAAACGAATTACCGGAAGATCCTCAGTAAGCTCAATATCCATGGGCATAAACGTCGTTACGGCTGCAAATGGCTCGGTATGCGGCTGCATAGCAAACTCTCACTTAATGAAAACATGTCTCTCACGCTAACTAAAGGGTGAATAATAGAGTCTTTTAAGATATGAAGACCCATTTATTTTACCTTGAAATATGAAGTGAAAATGATTTTCAAGAGCCCATAGTGATTTTACTGAGTTTTGATGTAGCTATAGTTGAATTCAGTTAGTTAAAGGCTTTGAGAAAAAAGACAAGTGTCTCTCATAAGTTTTTCGTACAAAATAACTAGGCCGCATACTAGGTGATTAGACGTTGATCATGTTGTACTCTTTTTGAAAGTTTTTTGCGTTATTCGCGACTCAAAGTATCCCAAGAAGTAAGCGATATTTCGCATTAAGGGGATAAGGTCCTATAAAAGTGGGCCGTTGAACTGCTGTACACAAACGAGTAATTGCTGGGGAAAATCTAGTCACAGGAGAATACATTTAGGATTTTCCAATTTCAGAATGCACTTTTGAGGTTACCTTTTACTTTGCATCTCCAGAAAATTGTGTCAAGATTCCCAGTGTTGTAGCATTGGTTTGAAACATTGTTCTAATAAAAAAATTCTGCGTAAATGTGTTCTATCTCCTCCTTGTGCTTCATTGCAACGTGGCGTTAGATTAGTCCTTTCCAGGGTAAGTGGAATGAAACACTAGTTTTGAAGCTCTCTGAGACGCCGTACACTGCAAATGTGTTCTATCTCCTCCTTGTGCTTCACTGCAACGTGGCGTTAGATTAGTCTTTTCCAGGGTAAGTGGAATGAAACACTAATTTTGAAGTTCTCTGAGACGCCGTACACTGAGAAACTTAATCAAACCCGTCTTTGTGATTTGAATAGCAAATCTGGGAAATGGTAAGTCCCTATGAATAGAAAACAACGCCAATGTGTTTACACATCGGTAAATCGAATTTCTGCCCCGCGGTCAACTTAATCCCTGGTGAATGAATGAGCAATAGAGAGCAGCTTCATTTTCATTTTCCCCAAGGCAAGCAAATATGTATTATGACCCTTGGAGAAGTCTGTTAGCTGAGTTTGCTTCACCGATATCGGAATGTGTGCTCCAAAAATGCAACTTTCTTCGTTGATTAAAAGGCGCGTTATAGATGTTCACAGAAAGGCTCGGTTGTACGTTGAAAAATTTAGGTTATTAAAACTTGTTTTCAGTGAGAACTGATCGTATTGGCTGACAGCTGCTTTTGGATCTATTTCATCTGGCCAAATTCAAGGTAGTGTGACTATGCGTAGACAGCTTCATGCACTAAATGAATACAATGACGCTTGGACCTACACAAGTTACAAGCCTACGCAGTTCAAGAAAATTTGACAGATGGGGTGAATGGATGTGGGAGTTAGTCCGTCAGTAAACAGAAAGGCTAAAATGTGCCCACAATTTGTGTAACCAGTTCCTTGTTGCGATAGATCTTATCTGAGAATAAACGAGATAGGGCTCCACCGATTGAGATATCAGTATGTATAAAGGTATCGAAAACCTATGATGATTTTCTGGCAAACAATGAAGAGAGGGTAGACTATGTCATCCATCAACGAAAATGGATAACATGTATTCTTGGATTTCATAGATTTCATAGCAAGAAAGAGCCTGTCCTCAAAAACCGAGTAAATTACAGGTAGAGACGGCAGGTCGGACGGACTGGAATATTTCATAAAAAACACAAAATATGGAATCAGAATTAATGCAAAAATATTCCGAAATTCAAAGTTGGTTTGAGAGATGTTGTGCCACCTGGGATCTCAGTCACAACTTTGTGTTTGTGGTGGATGGCATGAGGTTTCTACCAAATTAGTATCAACCCGGTAGGCTTACTCGCATACTGCGAATAAAAAAAGCCGGAAATTTCATCTTAAAACTCTCAATTCTAGCGCGAATAAAAAAAGCCGGAAATTTCATCTTTAGGAATTGAACCTTAAAACTCTCAATTCTAAGGGCGAATCTGGGGTGCACTGATGTCCACAGGCAGGCAAAAGAGTTTCCTACAGTTGATGGAGGTCTTTTAAACTAAAGTATAAAACCGGAATTCGTAATATGGAATTTTAAAAGTGAATAACATAAAACGTATGAGCTATCATGAAAGGTGTAGCTGTTGGTTTGTTACTTAATTGCAGTGGAAATTATGTTTTTTGAGACACGCTTTCATTTTTGTACAGAACGAGCAACGAGAAAATGCAAAAGACCAGATTATCCAGTAGGCTGATATTTCCACAAATCGTGCTGCAAAAAGCCTGCCATAAATATGACAACTAATATGCGAAAATAGTCCCGTATTATTATTGCATGGATAAAACACACGGATTTTGGTTGAAAAACAAATTCGTATGCGCTTGTTTCACATAACACCCTGTTCTAACACAGTAGCTTATTTCACGATTTTTCGCCGTTCCAGACTCATAAAAGACAAAACATATTTCTCCTAACTCCGCGGTTCTTATAGTTTCTCCCTTCCTCACAAATTAGCCTTTATTTAATTATAAATGCAATTGAAATCACATGCTTTTGTGGACAATCCTGCCCAAATAAGTTACAGCGAGGGCCTTGAAATTCTGAGCAACACTGAATGTGTCCTGAAGCACTTGATAGGTCTGGTCATTTGAATTTGTCATTCTTCAAAGATTGTGCAGAAGAAAACAAGCCAATATAACGTCAACTACGGAGGAGGAAATGGGAGGAAAATCTAGTGGATAGGGTTAAAGGGGGCAAGAGTAAAAAGTCGCAGTTTTCCCGTCAGTCGAATATAAAACACACAAAGACTATCCGCACAAGTTGAACAAATCTATTGAAAGTGAAACTTTATAGCCAACCACAGATCAATCTTTGGAGGCATAGAATTAACAAAGAACGAAAAAAAATATAAATATTGAAAGTGAAACTTTGTAGCCAACCACAGACCAATCCTTGGAGGCATAGAATTAACAAAGAAGGCCATGTGTAGACGTCTGGATAGGATGATAATAAAATATGTCACGTCAAGGAAAGGATGACAATAAAATGTGTCACGTCAAGGAACAACAAGAATATTAAGCACTGTCCCACTAGCCATCTGGCAGTAGTTCCAGAATCATTTGTATAACCAATACACGAATCCATAGACGAATCAGTCTGGCGTTCAAAAGGCATCCTCGTTTTTGCACCAGAGTGCGACTTGTCTTAGACGCACCAGCGTTGTCATCCGTATGACACAGTCGCCCTTTTATGAGAAACTTTAGAAATGATCCGAGATTTAATGTCGCCTTTTTGGAAACTGGGAAATTTTAACCGCATATTGGTGATCCAGTATTCTCACAACAGAATAGGGGGCCAGTCGTCGATTCGCGAGCTGAATAAACCAACACACACGCTTATGCAGAAACGACCCTCTTGCACATCATGATACGATGTGTTGGAGATTTCCAGTCAGCCATTACCGCGCTGCAGTTGCACCAAACTACGACTACGACGAACAAAAGCTCATCCTGCATTGTAGTTTCAAACGACCACACAGCACCGGACAGCATTCTATGCAATAGGGTTATTATATGATGTACATATTATGAGTAGAATATTGTTTCCTCAGTAGAATTCACTATTCAGAGTAACACCGGAGGTATTCAGTGAAACCATTCCGCTTAGCATCAACACAAATTGCAAATGAGTCTATTTCATTATAACAGTTATTGGGCCACCTGGCGTAATTTACCACCAGCTCAGAAAACACCACTCTGTTAGTTCTCTTTGTAGTTAGACTGATCTTCTACGAACTGCATTTGTGAACGTAAGTTTCTCTTGCTAAGCACAGTGTATCATGCCGGTGCAAGTTCTATAAAAGTACCTAGGAAACAGTCTCACAAGACTGATATAGACCACCTTAACGCCAATGGAATTGGTCGAAAACTTACCCAATTCGCCAGACCTGACTAAGGCAGGGAAGCTGTATAATGCGTTTTTAGGCCATTTGCAGAAAGGCAGACTGGCTGGCGATGCTTGTGAAAGCGATACAAGAGGTAGTTTCAGTAAAATTCAACCAGCCCACTGTATCTTTAGTAGATTTCGATACCCAAACCCCAGATTCGCGAGCACGTATCTGCATCTGGAAGAAGTCTTAGACGGTTTAGGCAATTTATAACAGTGAAAACATATAGTGTGTGTTAAATAACTCAGGGCACGACAATAAATTTAAGTTCCATATAGTTTACCCAATATGAAGCCCTAAATTTGTTACTCTCGTCCCACAAAAACCTAGGTCGAATTTAATCCTTTTGTACTTGAAAGATAAGTGTCGGATTCCGGTGAAACAAGTGACAGACCACGACGAGCTTGGCAGAACACCGCTTTGTATTGTTAATTTTAAATGTTTCGGTAATAGGTAGCAAGGCCTGTCGTCTTCTCCCTAAGTCAGGATGCTGCTTGCTGTTTTGAAGGGAAGTGACTGCGAATGTCAAATATGAATATTAGCGTAACGTGAACTCAGAATTCCACCTTTAGCTTAAGATGCACCAATTGCGACCGTAAATAAAAGATGAATAGGTGAACACACTTCCTAATAGAAATAAATCTGCACAAACTCTGACGAATCCGCTAACGCAAGACACACTTGAGCAATCAAGCAAAAAACTGGATATTTGCTAGACAGAATCTTCGAGCACACGGATTACTGTCAAACTTAAGCCTTTCGGATCCTTTGGGGAACTGGTAGAAAGTACAAATAGAACACGGTTTAATCTTTTGTCGAGCAGTCTACTAGCTCACCAGAGTTGTATGTGGTTTAACAGAGATTCTTGTTCGAGATAAGTCAGTAACTTTTTGTTTACTCTTTGGATCGAAAGCTGTCGATTTCCTTAGTTTTCAAAGCGCGACATCCACCAGTGAGCAACTTCACATGCTTTGCTGGATTGAGAAGGGTGGTAAGCGGCGAAATTTACACCCCTCTATGTTTTTGGAATAAGTGGACACCCACACTTCATTCACATCAACAAGTTGATAAGGAAACCCAGAACAAACAAACTTTATCAACCTCTTGTTACCAAGACACTTTCCTCACAGCAAGTAAAGCTTGTAGTTTCATGTGATCCCAGGCGAAGCGGCAAAAACTCGTCATACTTTCGTAACTTTATTGAGTACCAAGTTAGGTTATGTTATTATATGATGTACATATTATGAATAGAATATTGCCTCCTCAGTAGAATTCACTATTCAGAGTAACACCGGAGGTATGAAACCATTCCAATAGGGTTATTATATGATGTACATATTATGAATAGAATATTGCCTCCTCAGTAGAATTCACTATTCAGAGTAACACCGGAGGTATTCAGTGAAACCATTCCGCTTAGCATCAACACAAATTGCAAATGAGTCTATTTCATTATAACAGTTATTGGGCCACCTGGCGTAATTTACCACCAGCTCAAAAAACACCACTCTGTTAGTTCTCTTTGTAGTTAGACTGATCTTCTACGAACTGCATTTGTGAACGTAAGTTTCTCTTGCTAAGCACAGTGTATCATGCCGGTGCAAGTTCTATAAAAGTACCTAGGAAACAGTCTCACAAGACTGATATAGACCACCTTAACGCCAATGGAATTGGTCGAAAACTTACCCAATTCGCCAGACCTGACTAAGGCAGGGAAGCTGTATAATGCGTTTTTAGGCCATTTGCAGAAAGGCAGACTGGCTGGCGATGCTTGTGAAAGCGATACAAGAGGTAGTTTCAGTAAAATTCAACCAGCCCACTGTATCTTTAGTAGATTTCGATACCCAAACCCCAGATTCGCGAGCACGTATCTGCATCTGGAAGAAGTCTTAGACGGTTTAGGCAATTTATAACAGTGAAAACATATAGTGTGTGTTAAATAACTCAGGGCACGACAATAAATTTAAGTTCCATATAGTTTACCCAATATGAAGCCCTAAATTTGTTACTCTCGTCCCACAAAAACCTAGGTCGAATTTAATCCTTTTGTACTTGAAAGATAAGTGTCGGATTCCGGTGAAACAAGTGACAGACCACGACGAGCTTGGCAGAACACCGCTTTGTATTGTTAATTTTAAATGTTTCGGTAATAGGTAGCAAGGCCTGTCGTCTTCTCCCTAAGTCAGGATGCTGCTTGCTGTTTTGAAGGGAAGTGACTGCGAATGTCAAATATGAATATTAGCGTAACATGAACTCAGAATTCCACCTTTAGCTTAAGATGCACCAATTGCGACCGTAAATAAAAGATGAATAGGTGAACACACTTCCTAATAGAAATAAATCTGCACAAACTCTGACGAATCCGCTAACGCAAGACACACTTGAGCAATCAAGCAAAAAACTGGATATTTGCTAGACAGAATCTTCGAGCACACGGATTACTGTCAAACTTAAGCCTTTCGGATCCTTTGGGGAACTGGTAGAAAGTACAAATAGAACACGGTTTAATCTTTTGTCGAGCAGTCTACTAGCTCACCAGAGTTGTATGTGGTTTAACAGAGATTCTTGTTCGAGATAAGTCAGTAACTTTTTGTTTACTCTTTGGATCGAAAGCTGTCGATTTCCTTAGTTTTCAAAGCGCGACATCCACCAGTGAGCAACTTCACATGCTTTGCTGGATTGAGAAGGGTGGTAAGCGGCGAAATTTACACCCCTCTATGTTTTTGGAATAAGTGGACACCCACACTTCATTCACATCAACAAGTTGATAAGGAAACCCAGAACAAACAAACTTTATCAACCTCTTGTTACCAAGACACTTTCCTCACAGCAAGTAAAGCTTGTAGTTTCATGTGATCCCAGGCGAAGCGGCAAAAACTCGTCATACTTTCGTAACTTTATTGAGTACCAAGTTAAGCAGATCAGCGTAAACAGTTGTTTTTTCGTTTTCGCCAAGACGGCCACGTGTTTTTTAAACATCGAACTGAAAATGACGTTTGTTTGAACAATTCGAAGACACACAAAATGTCCCGCACAATTCTCTCCTCCTCAGCTAGAGAGCTTTTAAAGTCGGGCAAATCGGGTGGGTAAAAGGATATAAATGTGAAAACACCACTCAGTAAAATCAGCCGAACTCTATAGTGTTTACTCGTAGGACTTCTGTGAAACCTACACAATGTAGAATATACTACAAAGAGTTTCGTTACATCGGAAAGCTGACTCCGTGTAAAAAGGATAGTATAAGTCGAAAGAGATAGAATCGACCATTATAGTCAGAATCAAAATGGCCAAATAATCCATTCTCCGTTTGAGCGCCATAAACGGACTGCCTTTCTTATGAAGGCATTTCAAATCCGCTACCAAAATGTGTCGATGGCTATTACTGGCCAGGAGTTTACTACCACTACTACCACTATGCTAATATTCGGCTACGGTTGTCCTTTATTCGTCTTCCCATGTCTTGGACTGAGCTGTTGCTTATCTATACAGCGCTGCTTACTTACAATATTTCAGCCAGTACTTCTGGCGACATGTGCATACATTGGGCGATTTTTTCACTTGCAGAGGTCCGCAAACACCAGTTGCTTTCGGATTAACTTCAGGTGATATTCCCGTGCACCTTGAAGTGCTAGAAATTTCGAACAACCAAAATTATACCTCATATACACAGAAGGGTTCCAGACTAGCCTGCGGGACAAAGACACCCATTTGTAGAAAGTTAAGGGGACATCTTCGTTGCAGTAATCTTCCTTCTCCTTAAAATACGATCATTTGCACACCTGTTTGGTTTTTAATGGAAGCTTGAATGAGCATCTTCCTTGTAATAATCCTCAACTAAATATTTTGAAAAATTTCGCCTCTTGTTTCAACTGGTAAGGTGATTTAGATATTGCGGTGTATTTTGGGACAGAAATACCCAACTTTCCTCTCAGTAATATATCCCTCCGAAAGTATTTGAAGTTAACCCTAATGGACACAATATCCGGTCAGTATAGTAGTTAATGAAATGTATAGCGTATTTTATACTTTCTACGTCAAAGGGTTGTAAAAAGCCAGTATAACTGCTTGCTTTGTATCATTATTTAACAATTGATTGTTCACCCATGACGTTAGAGTATTCCCTCATTGTTACGGGTGCCTCAACTGTCTTTTGATGCAAAATCTTTTGTCCGAAGCAAGCTAAAGACCACCGCGTCTTTGATAGATTACCCCACAAATTTCCTCAGACGCCCACTAATTTCCCAACTTTGGTAACTCCGGCGAAATGTAGGTGGATATCGGTAGATGTATAATCTGTTCCACAATTTTAGCTTTTCATATCGATAAATATCACAATATCATTCTGTTAAAAACGAGGTGGATATGGGTGGTACGCGTTTTCGTAACTGCTGAAAAGTTAATACATCATTATAAATCTGGGAACATTCCATCAAGATCCAATTTGACCTCAATTGTCAAGCTACTCAGAGGTGGTTGGACGTTTGATTGCCGAAACTACTGCTTAAACATTTACACATGTTTTCAAAGTAATCAAGTTCGGCAGAAACTTACTTTCGCAAACTAGTGACGGCCACGATGTGTACTAACATCCAGTCTTTCCTGCAGTATGAAACCATCTTGACATGGCGAATGTTGGTCTTGTGTGCAAAATGCAAAGGATTCATTTCAGTGGCTTAGCTTTTGAAGCACTGGAATATCCAGCGCGTTCGTTTTTCTGTTCCTTTGAGACACCAGTGTGCTTTCACTTGACATTGGATAGACTTGGAAGGAGTCGTAACGGTTGTCCGGTTAATTTATATTAGGAATTTGCCATATTCGTCAGCTCATCACATTTCAGACGTTCATCAATTGTATGTATATAATATACCTTCAGACAGGCCGTCGGAATGAGAAACTGGCAGACGGACTTTGTTTTCTGTGCATTAATGTGTAAAATGTTTCGCTACACAATGAGACACGCACCGATTATCATGTATCACCCTAAAGTAACTATGACAGAGACGAAACTGTCAGAGTTGTTTTGAGTGATCTTTGTCCACAAAAGAACGTCGAAAGATAGAAACAATAAAAACGTTATCAGCGAAAGGTTACTCGATAATTTGGGTAGACTCAAACGAGGGTCTTAGGTGGATAGTTAGGTGTAGGCGGTCTTATGGCCTAGGTGACACCGTATTCGACATATTACCCACAGAAGGGAATCACTTTCGAATAGATAGCCGATACACTTCTCTCCTCTGAAATGGGCTGGTTTCATTTACCGCCTAAATGCATACTTGTTCATTTCTGTGAAATCAATCAGGCATCACCTACCAATGGAGATATTTTGCACATATTACAGCCGCAAGATGAACTTGACTTCGCTGAGACTCCGGGTAGTTCTGATGATTAAAATTCAAAATAACTTTCTTTTTTATCTCGGCGAAACAAACCCCTCTTGGTCTATGTGTTGACTAACTAAAGTGTTTTTATTACTAATGCAAATTATCAGCTTTACTTTAGTGCTCTTCTTTTTGAAGTCAAGAGACGCAAACAGAGCTCTGTTCTTATTCACTTTCGAGCGGAAGGCCTAACTATACTGAACTACCAGTTGGTCTATCGCAACCTATTCAATTTGGTGGTGCACTTCGAAACTAAAAGGCATGTGTGCGTCATTAGTACATAAACGAGTTTCGTTTCCCAGTTAGGTGGGTGACACAAGTAATTTAAACGGCAATCAAATTGCCCAGCTCAGCGAACAAGCCAACGACTATCTACCCTAACTGAGCTACCCCCATATATAGACATACTATGTAAACGTGCAACACCCAAACAACCTGGAATCAAAAAGATGAAAGCTTTATTAATGATTCCCCACTTTAACAAACCCGGTAACATCTCCAGTTGTATTTACTTGCATTTTAGTGTTTTCAGAGGATTTCATCATACCCAGAATCCACAATTATGGTCAGATGCTATCCCCTCATCATCATCGACAGCATGACATTAGTGTTCAACACTGATACTCCGCTGCAGCGGAATATTGTTCTCCACGGGATTTATTGTTTGATCATTTTTATCGAAGGCCTTCGAGAGATTTGAATAATGTCTTGCAAGTCAAATTCCTAGTTTCCCTTATGAGGCAAGAACTTCTCATTCCATTCAGTCGGACTTATGATTGGTATGATAAGGAATTTAAGTTGCATATCACGTGCCAATCAGTCAATCGAGACCCCAAAGAGTACTACTGCTGATAGGTGCAGAGGCCACTTGTTTGCATCCTACATGAATGTCAGTCCAAAAACTTCGCTCGATATCTTTAGGTGAGCCCAAGAAACTGCTAGCAACACAAACCAGAATGGGTATTGACATTGTGCTGTTAGCGTGGTTTACCTTCACCAGCATGGATATGTCAAGCCCTCCCAGTTTACTGTTTGTATTGAGTAACATGCAAAACAATCAACCTCATGGAATAACGTAATCACCATTGATGTTTCTGCTAGGAAGATGATTAATTGTGCTGGTAGCTGATATCCAAGGTTCGACTGATGCCTGTGGTACAAACCTGGACTTAGTGTTCTAAATGATTCATTATATTTTGGAGGATCATCTCCTGCGACAAACGTAGCCGGATCCCAACAATCTCAAATATACGCTGCTCATTCCCGGTGATCGGTTCCAAATCTGCACAAATCACGTACCAGTGTCTGTTTCAGTGACGGAAACCTGGGTGCTCAACGTCACCCTTGACCACAGATAAGGGAAATATGGGCTTAAACACAGAACAAGAGGGACAAGCTAACATTAAACAAGCAACGGACGGAATATAGCTCCCCGAATGTATCGCTGACTAGCAAGCTTGATAAAATGACCTTGTAATTCAGCTGATACCTTGGCAGGTAACTTCGCTTGGAGGAAAGCCGGACGTACAAGTAAAGATACCATACAGGAAGATTTAGATTTAATGCTCGTTCGGTTTACAAAGGATGCGGATTTTAGAGTTAGGTGTACGATAAGTAGAATCTTGCGTTTTTCTAAGTAGCCTCAAGCTCAGACTCTCGACACTTCTAAGGATAGACGTTATACCTAAAGGCTACGTTTCAGGGGACCCTAAAAGGCCTATTTTCCGGATTATTACTCTTTTAGATATCAGTGTGGATGTAAATCATTTCAGGACCTTCATGTGAGATGTCTAATAAAATTATCCGATATACCAGTGGGCTGAAAAACGAATGAACAAAAGCCTCAATGTGCGAAAAGTAAACTGTGTCGCTAGTGCTTAGATGTACATTTAAAATACACAGATTGCTAAGGGGTTCAGGAAATAAGGTTTGGAAAAACAGAGGCAAAACTAAAATTACATCATACGGCCTCAATTGTACCAACGACATTTGAACATTGACTGCTTATTGACGTCCACAGTGAATTAAAATCCATGATTAAACCGCGGTAGAAATAGCCACAACTCTTTTGCAATAGTTCGACTCCTACGAATTTTGAGAGTGTGGACCTTACACATAGATCACCTGTCAAAAAGCGTCAGTGCATTTGCCACTCTGAATTGACATCCAGCTACACCAGAACATGGCTACAAACACACTCGACGACCATGAGGGCACCAGGATATTCACTGCCTCCTAAATTAATATAACACATACAAAATTGTATTTTGCCTGTTTGGTCATTTTACTAGCGATCAGTTTTTTATTCCTTATGAGTTCTATGTCATTCGTTTCTAGTAAAATAGTCTTGATTCGGTACATCCAACTGCACGATTTGTAGAACTCACCATCATTCGTCAGTCTTCCTTCTATCCTTATGCAAGTCTTGTGAGCTCACACAAAAGGGGGAAAGCACTGAGCTGGAACATCGCTCTTATACAGCCTAGTCAGCAGTGCTACCAGCTCGAATTTCAAACTCCCGGCATCAGACGTGCGAGATAAACGTGCTACCACTCATCCACCAGCGCACGCTGGACGCTGCTGAATTATCACGCATGAAGAGACGAACTTGTTCACGGACGCTCAGAACGTGTCGTTTAAACAAGAGCGATGAGGATGTGGATTATACAAACCCAACAAACATCCACGACCAAAAAGAACCGTATCTACAGTTTGATGCCTTTTATTAAAGCTGCTTTAGATGAATTGTAGAATTCGTAAAGAATAAAACAAATGGAATGAAATGACAAACCTGCCATAATAAATTTCCGTATATATCATATTCCTTCGAAAAGGCAGCGAATATCCTGGTGTCTCAATAATAGTTGTGTAGCTCATGGACGCGTGTATTTATTCCAACTGCCTTGTGCTGTTCACAAGCAGACGATTGGGAAGGCTGGAGGATCAGCTGGGCTCTGAATGACACGTTGCGGTCAGAAGTAAAATTTCCTCTCCATTATACAGCAAAACTCCGTAAGTTCGATCGCACCTTCATTGTGAAAGAACTTAGTTGATCCACCATTACCGTAATCGTCATGCTCATTGAGGTCCATCATTTATCGACATAAGTCCGATATATCTACTGGTTCTACGCAGAATTCAGTTTATCACAATGGACTTTTATGAGACCAAGACTCTAGTTTAGTGTTTTTTTATTAAGTGCGGACTCACCAGAGCACTCACACTGTGACGGGACTAGGACTGTCTGACATGAGTGATGTGAATGTGAATTCCCTTTTGGGACTGTTAGCTCCGGAAATCAAAGCGAACAAGCTATCCAACAATGTGGATTATATTTTTTTATTCACTGTTCACTCTTCGTAAGGCTAAGATTTTGAAGGGATTAGAGATTTGAAGTCTATATCCCTTACGGTGGTCTTTCTTGTCTACTTAGAACACCGCTCTACTCCCTTGGTCGTGGAGTGTTCTTCTGGAGGTCGTGGGGCATTTCGATTTGGTTGCCATAGTTTCTTCCATGGTAATACTTTGGCCAGGAATCAAACGTAACTAATACCCTCGTAGATTAAGCACTTTGTATTTATAACGGAATAGGGATTTTAAGTCTAAGACGGAGAGCCGGGATTACTAACTAAAGATGCATTCAATGATATAGCACTCGAAAGTTTTTACTTATCCGCATCGCATGCTTCAGTTCAATATTAAAAGCTCTGGCTTAAGTTGACCATAGATATCGCAATAAATTTTTAGTATAACCTTTGTGTACCGTATATTATAGTTTGAGTATGATTGATTTGATTTTCAGAACAAGTGACGAAGAAACTGTCTCCGAACTGCAAAGCGACGTAATTTTATACTTCGAATTCCTGGAAAACATGAGCGTTTGGTGTATTCGGACTGGACATAAAAACAAATAATCCAAACCGATGCACAAGAAATTTAGTGACACAATTGCCATTAACTTAAAGTGTGAATTAAGTCCTCAACAAATTTGAATTTCTCCGTCTGGTATTCAGCGATCACCATTAAAATTATTGAAAAGAGGCAGAGAGGATGTCAGATGAACCGGTGAAACTCATAAGCAGTGTCAGGACCTCCTTAGTGCCACAGCTAGAATGTCCAAGCATATGTCATCAATATTGATTGTGAAACGTTTCACTGCTGACTGGGTTGCACCCTCAAATAGAAAGCACTTTGGGTTTCCCTGCACTTCGCTAGAGAACCTGTAGAGTATAGCAGCTAGAGATTCTACTAGAAATCCCTAATTATTTTTGTCTAGGCTGTTCAAGCAAGTGTGTGGAATTGCCGGTGACTGGAGTGACTTTATTAGTTATCCATTCTAGCCATTTTGATCAGCTAGAAACATGCTGAATAATGCAAACGTATAGAATCGGAGGACACAGTTAGTGAAAGTAAAAAGCAACTGATATGGAGACTGAATTCTACTGCTTATCACTTTGCGTTCCTCAACAAGTATCCCGAAAAGCTGGTTTTCAGTCGTACCCTAAAAACCACTGGTTGGGCATCATCACCTAAAAGGTCTAATACAATATTTTCATGTGTTGCTGATTACCGAAGCAACGTTTGCTCTGTTTTTGAACAGCTAACTCAAATGTACGTGGCAAGGAGTCATAAAAAGGTAGCAGAGACAACTTAAACTCAACATTTCGCTTTCTCACATCTATAAACTGGTTCGGGCAACATATCTTGTTGGGTTCTCAATGGTGTGCGATATTCCACAAAGGCAAAACAGAACTTTTATTGCGAGTTATTTTTTTGTGCTGTAATTGCGTATTGGGCTTATTGTGACCCTGAAGGCAATGATCAGAGAATTCATTCTTTGCCTTCCTCTAATGTACTGTACAGTGCAAACTTCACGTCACCCACTAAAGACGGTAAAAATCCCAACTCTTTGGTGCCAAACAACCTGCCTCAAGCTGGAGTATAGATGTATAGAGGTGAATATGTTGAACAGACATGTGGTCTTGTATAACAGCATCGACTGTGTTTCCATAAAGTTCAGCATCTTAACCTTTCAACATTCCATGATCCTTCATATTTTGAAACATTTCGTATAGAAGTTATATATTCTCATTGCTTTTCCGTCACAAAATCAGCAGTATATCGTCCTGAAAACCAATTTAACTGACTTATTTGAATTTATTTCTAAAATTTTCTGTTTCAGCATTCCGTGTTTACTGGAAATAATACATTGGTTTTTGTACATAACAGGCACACAAAAGCCCTTTTATGCGTTGTACATGGAAATATTTTCAAAGTAAAACGTTTTGTGTTACAAGTTACCCTCAGCAACTTTTTGGAAGGGTTGTTCAACTATCGGACAAACGAGAATGCTTAATACGTTTGTGCTGTCTTTGAATAGTATGCAAACGATTTCCTGTCATCGCCTAAAGTAAAATTGATAAATTTAGTCTCAGCCCACAAAAGTATTTCTGCGTGATACGAGGACAATATCTCTCTTCCCTTGAGGGCAACCGGAGTAGATCCTTATTTTGACGATCGACAGTAAATAACTAACGCCTGGCTTTTATAAACATCTGGAAACCCTCTCCAATAAAATTGTTGCCACGCAAGCATATCATTGTGAGGAGCAAAGAACTACTTTCACGTCTAGAATTTACTAAGGCGTTCTTCTAGCCGGGCTGAAACGCCTGTCTGTTACAGCTGTTCCCCCGGAAAACTTTTCTTCTAATCCCGGAAATCACTCAACTTTGAGCAGTCTTCGAAGATTTATGTGACACGTCTTTTCAGCTAATCTACTAAACAAAATAAAACATAAAAATCTTAAGAGTTTCTTTATTGTCAAGGTATATGGAGTGCCTTAAATGACGCGCTTAAAAAACACAACTAATCGGCGGTTAGATTACGAAACAATTTAACGGCACGTTTCGGTTTTTCGGTTTTACCCGAGTCAACCTCTTCCAAAGTCTTTTGAGATTACAGTGATCCGGCCTTACAATTAGCAAAGATTTTGGATAAAATTGGAAGTGCCCCAAAACTGGATGAGCTCCAATAATACGTAACCGTGGTCAAGCCCACGTACTTTGGCCAATCAATCCTTGTTTTTCGGTGCCCTTCGAGAGGCTTTCCAGACCACAGACAATAGACACTTTTTATGTCCAAAAATTTCGTTGGTTATCTGATGAGATTTCATCCTCACACGCACTTCACGCTTTCGCCCGGAGAATATTGTGTCATCAAACAACTAAGAATGATGAAAGACCTTACATGGCTCTACTATGTCAAAGACTCAGATATTCCTAAAAGGAACATGGTGAAATGGGTAAACAGCGATGAATATCCTGCCTGTGGATGGCGAATTTCGGAAGGGTGGGGGTTTAGGCATTGAAAGGCTGACAGAAAAAAGTAACTGGAAGCTCTATGCAGATGCGTTTCACGGTTATATTTCTCACCAGAACTAAACCATGTACCTATGTAAGGCAAGTATAAATAAATATATATAATATATAAATATATAAGGTAGGGACTAAGTTTTGATGTTAACTATCTACTCACCATGAAACGATAGACTATATATATATGCAATGGTTACCCGGATTGATTTATGCCGATTCACAATGAGGTAAAACTGCAGCACGATAAAATCGACTCAGTTAAAGGGAATTATGCTCTCATGGAAGTGCCATAGCGATGGGACGCTGATGGCACACTGGTGGCAACACTATCTTACATTTTAGCAGCGAGCCAAATTAACCTATGCCTTTCAACTCGTAATGCGCCCCATGTCTGCACCTCACACATCTTGCATCAGTTCACATGTAGCCGTGAGTCGGTCGGTCAGTTAAAATTAACCGTGTACCCAAGTGCAGTAATTCCATGTGCTACAAATGAGTTCAGCAAGGACTGAGCAAATAATAGAATTGAAGCCATGTTTTGTGGGCAATGACTCAATCGCTTTATTCACATCAAATATTTCACTTTGTGCAGTATAGCAGAAGTATGGCTTTGATACAATACCGCAATTAAGTGTCTGACTCAGCCATATGTCTCAGAATTACTAACCGCAGCTTTGTCTTATCCCGTGGTTATCCTCCTTGAAACGACAGTTGCCAATGCAACTGAGATGACCAGTAAATGCTCGCGAACCCCATTTCTAAATCAAGTACTGAGAACCTCTCGCTTGTATCCACCCTATCCAAAGGGAGCAAGCGGTCCTCTGGCATACGGATTACACAATCTACCCAGCGTAATATACTTGGTAATATCAGCTAATATATCGAGTTTACTAAGCTTTCCCAAATACCTTTTATCCTACCTCAGAGTGAATGCTCTGAATGCTTCGAAAACAGAGGCGGTCATATGCATC
>NW_008751657.1:6328290-6359488 GCF_000715545.1 Opisthorchis viverrini | reverse complement strand
GTTTTGATGTTAACTATCTACTCACCATGAAACGATAGACTATATATATATATATATATATATATATGCAATGGTTACCCGGATTGATTTATGCCCACAAACAATGAGGTAAACCTGCAGCACGATAAAATCGACTCAGTTAAAGGGAATTATGCTCTCATGGAAGTGCCATAGCGATGGCTGATGGCACGGTAAAACTGCAGCACGATAAAATCGACTCAGTTAAAGGGAATTATGCTCTCATGGAAGTGCCATAGCGATGGGACGCTGATGGCACACTGGTGGCAACACTATCTTACATTTTAGCAGCGAGCCAAATTAACCTATGCCTTTCAACTCGTAATGCGCCCCATGTCTGCACCTCACACATCTTGCATCAGTTCACATGTAGCCGTGAGTCGGTCGGTCAGTTAAAATTAACCGTGTACCCAAGTGCAGTAATTCCATGTGCTACAAATGAGTTCAGCAAGGACTGAGCAAATAATAGAATTGAAGCCATGTTTTGTGGGCAATGACTCAATCGCTTTATTCACATCAAATATTTCACTTTGTGCAGTATAGCAGAAGTATGGCTTTGATACAATACCGCAATTAAGTGTCTGACTCAGCCATATGTCTCAGAATTACTAACCGCAGCTTTGTCTTATCCCGTGGTTATCCTCCTTGAAACGACAGTTGCCAATGCAACTGAGATGACCAGTAAATGCTCGCGAACCCCATTTCTAAATCAAGTACTGAGAACCTCTCGCTTGTATCCACCCTATCCAAAGGGAGCAAGCGGTCCTCTGGCATACGGATTACACAATCTACCCAGCGTAATATACTTGGTAATATCAGCTAATATATCGAGTTTACTAAGCTTTCCCAAATACCTTTTATCCTACCTCAGAGTGAATGCTCTGAATGCTTCGAAAACAGAGGCGGTCATATGCATCGAGCTTTCGAAGATATGCACGATTCGACTGCGTGTCAGATCTATAAAGAAGGACAGGTAGGATTGCTGTATTTTGCAATCTTCTTTTGACGTTGGCGCCACGAGTGTCAGAGGTTTGTATATGCTGCTATGCAATTAACGGTTCTCGGAGTGATTTTGCCATTCGCCGTTCTGCTAGGTCTTATGCGGCAGTCAAGATGGACGAAATTATCTACATCATCTGCAAGCAACAGAGTTTGGTCTGATCGTACCCGCTCCAGCATAGCAGAAGTCAAGAATGTAAACAGAACCGTGTGATACAATTATGTAGGTATTTTGCATTTGTAATGACACCTAAAACAATAGAACAGACAGAAGCTTGTGTGGACTTCTCCGGAATATTGGCTCCATCAATTGATTTGATCCACGCATTTCTTTCCATTTGTTTCTTTTAAGTCGTAAATTGAATGGATTAAGTGAGCAATTGAAGATGCCGAATCAAAACGCAAGAGTTTTTCAGACTTGACATGCCTGCTGCAATTAGTAATTTTGACAAAATAAGAGAATTTCATTATTATCATATCACTGATATTAGAATTATTATTAGAAGTTCATTATTTATTGGGATTTTAGGTGCATCCGTTGAACAATTCTCATCGTTTTGTTGATCTTTCCGCAATCATTTGTTTTTTGTCTTAATAAATTGGTAGGTAGTGGTTTTTGTCCCTCTTGCGACCTTGGTGTTTTGACCGTATTTTTGGGTTCTGTGCCCATGGGCTTCAAGCCACCAGGCTCCCAAATTCCCCTCCGTTAATTCGTCCAAGAAACTCACCTGCAACTGAATGTGCCTCCCCAGGCCGCTGCATTTTTAGTTTGTACCATAATCAAGATATCGCACCAATTTAAAAAAGTTTCAACACACAAGCTATTAGGTTGATGAAAACTCTGGCAGGCTTCGACCGATTTTGCACTTCTTGAGGCAGATCAAGTAGGTTCATTCCACATTTTCCTCCAACTTGAGATTCTGATTGAAGCCACATTGTACGAAACTCGAGTAGTACACTCATCGACATAACAGTTTGGCTTTGATAAGAGAATAACCCAGAATTTAGCTGGATCTCACACTTATGATGTCCCTTTTTAATTGGATGTCTTTCTGGGCGAAAGCGGTTATGGCTGTCAAATTAGTTTTCAGCACCTTATGAGAAATAGTTTTCAGCAACCTTATGAGTAGTGTAATCACACCGTTTCCTTTATGTATTTTGAGCTAATGCACATCATCAATGCGCTTGATTAGGCTTCCTTCTCCAATGGATCAACTTACGTTCTGACCTTGAAGACTGTTCGGTGGGGGTGTGCTTAATGATTGAACATACCAAAATTGGCATCCCGGTGATGTGAGGAATGAAAGTTTATGCGCTCCAGATGGCAGATCCGTTTCTCGTGTGCTCTTGGTTGAACCGGCAGAAGGAACAATCAGCATAGCATGCTCATGACCGTTGCAAATGATGCAGACTCTCGATGACAGTTTGCAGACTGCTCTCACTACAGAAACAAATATATAATTACTTTGGTGTTTGGAGACAACTTGTCAGAGCTCCCAACTGAGGTTGCCATTCACTAATACTTGCTTCGATCCTGTGTGCACCTATAAAGTACTTGCCAGCAATTTCGGACTGCATATTTTTCCAACGTAAGAACCGTTGGGGAGTTCTTCCTACCAGAGTACTGCGTAATGTTGGGTGCAAGGCTTTGATACGCTCCTGAGAATTCGCGCTTCCGTTCACACAAGCAATAACACGAATTTTATGTGGATGTTTCTTACACAACAAGCCTTTGCTGTCCACTCGACTTCAACCGATCGGTAAATAACTAAAGGCATTTAATTTAACCGTCCTCACATCTGCTATAGGGGCTGCTGAGTTCAGAAAATACCGTGCATGTGATGATCCAGAGAGGCGGTAATCTGCCTTCGTTTTGCTGATCACCTGAAAGCTGCGTTTGCCGAATGACCACGTTCCAAGGAATAATGTACCAATTTCACAAAGCGCTTATGCTTGCAGTGATATTATTTCTCTACCGATCGTAAACCTTTGTGTCTTCTGATGGCAGTCGCTGATGTTGATATTCGGATGACATGGCTATGTTCAGATTTCTGCATCGGTTAGGAGCTCCGCTTACATTATGTAGTGAAGAGTTGCCTCGTCGCCTCTGAAATAATTGTAGAAAGTCAACTGAGATCAATTGAATCAAATGCCACTCCGCATAGTAAGTAAATAGTTTCCCATGGGGGGCCAAACAGCCTGGCTAAACCGTCTAACATTGATTGGCACATAGTGCAATGATATGTACATGTTATTTTCTTCCACAATTTTCAGCTTATCATTTCAAACAGATGCCTAGGAAAGTAAATATTAATTGCATTTTAGAACCGATTGAATTTTCAATAAAACTGAAAATGCACTTGTTCTATGCCTTAAGTGTTCGCAGTACCGTTTGTATCTGCGTAGCACAAAAATAAATGAATATTCCATGGCCTTCTTTTCAGGACGAACAATTAAAAGTGAGGTAGACATTCATGCAATCCCAACAAGGATACGCAATTACATGGATAATGTATGATCAGTCAGCAAGAGTATAGATAATTATGAGGTTCATGCTCAGATGTTACATCTAGTTTCCTCTGTATGTTCAAGGAGAGCTTCAGCTAACTGGTTACTGCAACTCAGACGAACTTTGCGTGTTTCAGAACAATCTGGTGGGTAGAGTACCTAAAAGACAAAAACACTAGGGTGGATTTGGTAATCTACTCTAAAAGAAATATCTTTAGAAAGGGGTCGCTAGAAAGGGCCGTGTTTTTCCTTTTGATCATACATCAAATCTGTCCCGTAGTTAATTTTGCGCTGTCAAACAGGATAGATTTCGGCTTCAATGGCTTCATTTCTGTTGAATGATGGAAATGGTTGTTCTAAAGATCAGCTAATAGCTCCAAACTCGTAAGCGACGTTCGATGAAGCGCCAAGTCAAAACACTTGTCTGTTCTTGTGCTTGTTCCCTTGAAGGATAAGGAGGACAGACATTTTGGATGCGGTGGTTTCGTTAATTATGAAGAGCATCGGTTTCCAGCTCAACTAAGATACGAACTAATGAACCCGCGAGGACAAGTCTGCGGCAGTACAATTATGCCATAAATCGGTCATGTCAGAAGATTATTTCCAGTTAACAGTTTTCGGCCGACTGACCGAGCCGGTGCGCCATGAGTATGTTAAGCTGTTTCGTGGATCACGATAAGAAGGGAGCTAGCTTTAATAATAGGCTTAAATATATTCCAAGGCCAATACCCTATTCTTGGGAGCGAGGAGCTTGTCGTGAACACAAAGCTTACAGTGGGAAGACTCTTCTGCCCTCGAAGACATAAACATTTCCTAGAATTAAGTTAAGTAGGTTGAGCATAGGGCAAAAATGCTTACATAGGAGGAGTAGGTCTGTGCGGATCTGGGTTGAAGTGACAGTGCCCACAATTTTCAAAACAGCAAGGTCCATTGTGGACACAGACTGATGTGCTTCCGGCATTTACTAGGGACTTCGGAAGTTATCTGAACCCCTCATCTGTACCCAAAAGACGATCGAGGTAACATTCAGACTGTCATAAAACGTGCAGAACTATTCCAAATTATTTCAGATACCTTAACTGCATGTAGAGATATATGACTTCTCGGTTAACTTAATCCGAAAAATGTGCACACTGATTACCGACAATTGATCTCGAACTGTCTTAGCAAAGCAGTCACTCCAACTATCACTTCGTGTTCACATAATAAGCGTAATCAAGAGGCATTTTAAGAAGACTGTGGTGATCGGTTCACCACAACGTATTGCGCATAAATCGGTTGCCTCCTGATTTAGTTAACTAAGCATAACAACGTCAGTGTGATAAAAGATCAAAGTTGTGGTATTATTTATGCTAATAAGTTAGGTAGAAGGATTTCGTAAGGACATTTGTACGCTAAATTTACTTATTTTTAACTCTCCTCACAACACAAGGGAATCTGTGGGGTGGTGCACAAACTGAACTTTCTACGGTCCCATTGTAAACCTATTCAGCTTGTTACAAATATTTCCCGTGTACGGACTTTGTCCACTAAAAAAATCCTACTTTTCGACCAGCTGAAAAGATTTACGCAAATATTTCCGGCGTAAGTGCGTTTGCTTCGTTCACTCTTATCATCTGACAACATACGCACATCTTTCATCAAGCTGTATCTCAGACAAGTAAAGCACGAATTTCTAGTACGTCTTGCGTAAATACAAAGAATCAGTTTCGTTCGTCGTGGATTGATTGTTCCCACACATCTATGCACCCAAAGGTTTGCTGTGTCCAATGCTATTCTTGAGGTTGATTTTTCAGGAATACGCAACCAAATTCAACTTCAAATGGTTTCTCTGTGAAAGATTTATTGCATCAATGTGAACAATTCATACACGGTGATGAAGCGCACACATGACCACAAACCTATTGTCCGACGAAAAAGAAGAAATATTCCTCGCCAATCCAATGATGCGACGAGCATGCTAACAAACAGTGTTTGAAAATATCTACCTAGTGAATTTCAGTGAACATACGCATTCTAATAATATGTATGCAGCCCGATTGGCCGGGGGTGATCCTGTTTCGTCCAACTTCATGTGTTGGTGAAGGCACACAACTTATACGTTGATTGTCCGTTGAACATCGAAGTGGAAGGGGTATATACAACTACAGCTTCCTAACAGAGGTTTGAGTTAGCGCATGCTAACCGGAATAACCACATTCAGTTCAACACAAAGAAGCAAATCTGAAAAGATTTGAGGCTGAAATTTCTGTGCACACCCAAATTTCCCTTAATTTGGAGCACAGAGATAAAGGCAGTAAAAAGGCAATTAGCTTTCCTCAAAGAAATCGGCGGCGTCATTTTACTAGTATACGCCACTGTTTTGTGTAAGAACACAAAATGTTACCCTAGTGAAACAATCGTTCAAACAAAAGAGACAAATTTGGTGTGGGAATACATTTGTCGGTAATCACAAACTGACGTGCTACACATCCCGTTTCAATCAGAGTAGAGAAAAACAAATAACATTACATAGAAAAATATTGTACTTAGTGTCGCTCAAGTGTTTACGTTAGCTACTGTCAAGTCACACCTAAGCCAGGCGTTGATCGTATCCTGCATAGAGCGCGAAGTTAATGAATTTGGTATGCCTGCAACTTTATATAGATAGTTTAGGCTACTCCAAGCCGTGTTCCTTCACAACTTTGGAGGGTCAATATTGTGACCAATTCGTTGGCGGAGGAGAATATGGAGATACGACGACAGCACTTTAGTTTATCTGTATAAAAGATCGTCGTAGAGAAAATGAACTTTGAAAGTGCAACCCAATAGTAGTTCCCCAAAATTGCAATCAGTATAATCTGTCTACCTCTGTGTACTTCCTTTCCCCCAGTCAAACTCTCCCCTTGCCCGAGCCCCCTGTCCACTTCATCATTTCGATGTGCATTTGTGATCCCTCATGAAATTTCAACCCTTGACATGTCGAACCAATTTTGTCGACAATGTTTTACGCGCACTTTTTGGCCATTTTTCGTTACCACTTGCACTGCGTAAGTGTGTGTTGTTAATTAAGATCTCTTTGTCGTCTTCTCCGGGCTTTATCTGAAGTTGCAATAGTTCGTGAACGATTTAGACGGAACTCCCCATAATTTGAAACTTGCCCCCCCTTTTACTATTATTCTATATATATATATATATANTCTTCCTAAAAGGACTAATTTCCCTACAGCTTTGTGATACTTGTTTGCTTTTTCATGTAGAGAACCCACGTCTGGCAGTTATTACCAACATCTTCCGGAATATTTCGGCTCCAGCAAGCTCATTCTGAACAGCGTTCATTCAGTGACCAAAGTGAATTTGATACAACTCAATACATCACATCTTGTATAGTGAATTAAATGTGACAATAAATACCGCATTGTACATCAGTATAAAACTTACGCATTACTCATAGTAAAGTCAGGATATCAAAAGAGATTATCTTCCTCAGAACCGCACCGAAATTTCCTTAACCTTTGGGCCCTTCAAGTTATTTGTGCTCTTACGGATCACAACAGACAGTACCCTTGTTTGGCAGTCAGATGTTTTGAAAATAGCATATGTACAACAGTGAAATGACGATAACCAAACAACAGAGTGAAAGGTTTTTTAAACAATAACAAGCACTAGACAGCGTCCGTTTAGTTCTCATGTATTTTCAACTAGAAAATCTCGTCAGACTTCGGTGAGACTTGAAAAGTCATCTTATTTCGTAGTTCTCCTTAATAGTGAAATTTAGGAACTGCCGATATGATTACACAACGAAATACTTGACTAGAATTGGTAGACAAATTAGTATAACACACTCTCCTGTCTGCTGAGCATAGCCACTGATTAATTTTTCGTTGTTTACAAGTAACGCAAAATGCACCCGACACTGTAATCTCGCTCGCCGTGCCTACTTTGTCGAAAAAATTCCTGAATACAATTAAATATAAGCATTAGCAGCGCAGATAACTGGTGCACAGTTGGAACAATTTTTGGACCTACTGCTTCTGTTTAACTTTGCTTGACTGTTTACCGAACTTCGTGGATCATTTTTTTCACGGTTGCATGAACAGCTACTTCACAAGCACATCCCAAGTTAGTGTGACAATCACATCTAGCCTACTTGGCAAAAGTGAAGTGGCCAGTTGGATTGCTTACCACATTTCGAGCAACTAATGTATCTAATGTAATTTCTTTGTTTGCTCCAGGAAAGTGATTGGGTAAATAGCAAGCTTCCAATAATCAGACACGGAATCTCAGTATCATATGGCTGTCTTAAAACAACCAGTTGATGCCATGTGGGTTTGACTGAATCAAGGATGTTTGTGCCGGAGTTAGGCCCGAATCAAGTGTGAATAAAGGGACTCAATATGTAATGGTTTACAAACGTTGACTGCACTCTTTAAGATACGCTTCGCCTAAATATACAACTTGGTATAGAGGAGGAACAATTCTTTTTTTCTTTTTTCGTTTTTCTTTTTTCAGGTCAATACTGTATGCTGATTATTCACTACCGCCTCCAGGTAGTTTGTCCCTAAGTAAACCAGTCGGTTTTGGTACTATGCTGAAAAACATAAAATGCCTTTTTGTTTGACACACCTAGTACATGGAGACTGATCGGTTTCCGCGGATAGTCCGCAACCGGTTTGGAACTCATCAATTGGGCGTACTACCGAATGCTGAGCAAATCTACCCCTGATTTGGACAGCAATTTTCATAGATGTTTAACTTTGAGTTTGTAAGCAGAATGACACTGCTGGAACTGAAGATACGATGGGGTCCCTCATTGTTGACGATCTAACGATACTTTCCCGTATGACCGTCATTATCCAAATAAAAGTCCACGTGATTTAAGGGCTCGTGTAGTACCATTGGTCAAACAAACGTCTATCCAAATAAAAACCATTTGTCAGGTGTTTTCTCAGTCCATGTACACTTTCTGATGAAAGTAACCACGAGTCATATTTTCGGTAATCTAGGGTTCACAATTTCGTGTTCGTGTGTTCTCAATGCCTTTGAGTAATCAACAACTCAGGTGAATAAAATAAAATAAATCCTAATATGAAGCAAGAAAAAACGCTACATTTGAAGAATCACACCCTGATCCTAGTTAATACTGGAATATGCGGGTCTCTTGAGGTGCACTGTCAATGCATGGAGTTCAGTCTGGTGCTTGGCGACAATACCATCCCTCAGGTTGCAAAAACTGATACCATTCAATGGCTAGTACCCGAATGATTTTCTTCGGTTGACAGTAGCCAATCTGTTAAAAGCATGAGCATAGCGAAATAGCCACAGATATTTTGGGTTCATCTTAGATGTTTTATTCAGGCTTCCGGCACCGGTTCAGCCCTAATGGAAGAAGATAGGTGGGCTTTTAGCTGGGTGAGCTAGTCTGTTTATGGCAGCCTGTCTGTTTGGTACCACTGTTCTCGTTTGATTACACAGTTTAATCAGCCTCAAGAATGTTTCTTGTCCGAATGGCCGCGATTTGCTCTGATGAGGGATTTATTTTGAACTCCTCGTGAAGGCGGATAAAATAAGAGTGTTTTAGAAATATTTATACCTCAGACAAATTGTGACACCCGTAAACGAAAACCTAGAGTCAATCGTCGTTATTACGCTTGAGAAGGTCGGAGTTTCGAGCAGCCATCCCCAACGAAAGTACACGGATAAAAGATATATGCAGGTATTTGAGAGTAGCAAACGGGCATATTAATCTTGCGAATGCGGAATTGCCTTGGAACCCTGCTTTACCCTGATACCTACTTTGAATTCGCTTAAGGTGGTTAAGTAGTTTCACACTCGAGACTTTCGTGGCAGTATAATTGACTTTGATGAGTTTGACAAACCTTTATGAACAGTCAGGCATTCGTGGCAAGATTCACTGTGAAAAAGACCTCTGTGAGATCCACAAACGGTCCTTGTAATAGTTTATTCCATTCCTGACAATATTCTGGAGTTATCTTGCGATCTGAAATTTATACTGCTCCGCTAGTACATTTTCCTTCAAAATTACAAAATGACTACTGAAAAGCATACGGGTTATACTCTTTCCTACTGCTCATAGGGGAAACTCCTCCATAATTATCGATCTTCTGTCGACTTCCTGTCGTTCATACAGAGCAGTTATCTTTGCATCATTTCACGCCTTCCGGAACATCCGTCACGTACGCATCACGTATCGCAGTGTGAGTATTTTATCGAGCAAGCCGTCCAAGCCTGCTCGTAATCGAGGTTACTGAAAATAAGAATAGTAATAATGAATAACAATAATGGTTGCAGTAAGTCTAGGTAGATAGAAATCATCAGACCAAATGATTCTCTTCGGTGCACGTTCAATTGTTTTTCTTGCATCAATACGTTTCATAGCGAACAGGGTACAAAACAAATATTTAAGGCAAATCATTTTGCAATAACACCAACTTATGTCAAGTAATGACCACGGAATTAGGCCGCAGCATTCCAAAGAAATGAGGTCAAACAGGAACGCAGAGAGAACGGTCAGATAACATGTGCAAAATATGTGCACTGTAGTCTGGGATAAAAGCAGAGATTTCATAAAACAATGCTGCATACAAAATCACGTCTTGGCATTGATTCTAAGGACTGACATCTTAACTATTTGACCAACAAAATCAGGGATTTTTCAAGCACTACATACTAGAATACATAAGGAAACCATGACCTGAATTACAAATTGAATCATATTCGACAACCGGGCACCAACATCGTTTGTCTCAAATGGACAAGCTGCGCTTCGGCACGACTGAAATTTCAGGACAGACAATAATTTGAAAACCAAATTACCCTGCTGTTTTAATGCATGCTGGCTTGAAAAATTGAAATGTCTGAGATATAGACGGGAGAATCATGCCCGCAACAACAGCCTACGAATAAAAAAGAGATTCTTTAGTGGGAGCGCTTTCATTTCGAAAAGTTATCATACTAGTCAGCTTTTACAGACTCCCCTGAGTTGGCCTCCCTCAGAAATACCTGGCCGGATAATTTGTGCTTCCAAGTACTATTCAATGCTGGTATCTGGATGTATTGCAGATGCAGACCGTGAAACTGGTTGGCTGATATCTTAGACAGGATCAGATTGGTGGGACGTGATTTGCATTTGCTCTTTCGTCAACAAGAACAACCTTTTATCTGCAAGAAAAGTGAGTCCAAAGGAACAAAAGACAGGCAGAACGATGAATATTTGAAAAGAAAGCTCTATGCTAAATTTTTGGAATTCTTTATTATGCATGCCAGAACATGCAACAATATAAAACGCAGTTTTTGCGTCCACCACGAATGTTGGCATTCTTTTTCTACAAATATGTCATGGCTAACAAAAAATTTTAAACCTTCATTATTCAGCTGGCTAATTTTACAGTCGATTTGTTGGTGTGTTGCATGGAATGCGGAATTATTTATATGTTTGACAGGCAGTGTCTTGAAGGAAAGCGTTGGACCAAGTTTCCGCCCGAATTTGGCAGTCATGGTTGACCAGAGTTTGCCGTGTTTTGTGCAAAGGTGATAACGATTTTCTAGCGCAAAGAAGTGATACAACAAACGCCTGATAAAATAACAAATAAAGTAATTTGCATAGTTTGACATAAAACCCTATAAAGCATTGCATATTCGCACTCACAGTATATGCTTTGTTTACGAATTATGCAGAAGTTAGATTTTGTAACAACCAGACAAATCCGATTCATCGAACGTCTGCCTGGGTTCCATAGTTTTCTTCTGCGCGCAGAATCCGCTCCATTCACATTACTTTGTCTCTAAAGGAGTTTTAAACGTCACTGAAAATGCAAAACTTCCGAAATAACGTAGCTTTTATCAGCTTGTTACATGCTTGAAAACACGAATGGTGTGGTACTCTAAAGACGAAGTTACAAATATTTTATGTAGTATCCTCTTCATGATGGCGAAAATGTCTTCAAAAAACTATTCAGCCACCACGGCTGTGTAGAATTGCAAAGGGTAACAAAAATTTAATCTCACTGATGTTAACAGCCGATACTTAGATATAGATTTTTCACAGAGTTTTAACTTTGTACATTAAATGCGACAATAGCTCAATGCAAACTTACGGCGGACTCAAAGACTTTCGATCCTCAATTCCCTTCTTTAGACCGGCCTCACAAAACGGGGAACCCGAGGTAAAACGAGGAAGTTTATGAGATTCTCAAGCAGAATTTTGAGGTGTTCCAACGTAAATGTTTCCGAAGTGCTAAATTTATCCGTCAAATATAAAATGCTCCAGCCTTCAGTTGAACATTTAAGCTGAAGTCAGTCCTAATCACCAGTCAGCATCGGATATCCATACAAGAAGTGAAAACATTTTGCAGTTGTTTTAATATTTAGATACACTGAATCAGAGAATTCGATACTTATTCACCGTGTGTTTGATTACTGGAAATTTAAGAACACCTAATTTGAGGTGTATAGATCAGGATTTTTTGGCACGGAACCGATCACAGAGTGCCAATCCTGAAGGCGGCTCCATACAATTGACCACTTGACGTATTGGCGTATGTTTACCATACTCATCATTGATTAAAATCGTGACACTTTTGTAATGCAAGAGATCCCTTGATAAAACAGAAGACTTTTTGTTCAAAACTTTTTGTGGGTGCTTCACTTTTTGTGATTCCCTTCTTTAGACCGGCCTCACAAAACGGGGAACCCGAGGTAAAACGAGGAAGTTTATGAGATTCTCAAGCAGAATTTTGAGGTGTTCCAACGTAAATGTTTCCGAAGTGCTAAATTTATCCGTCAAATATAAAATGCTCCAGCCTTCAGTTGAACATTTAAGCTGAAGTCAGTCCTAATCACCAGTCAGCATCGGATATCCATACAAGAAGTGAAAACATTTTGCAGTTGTTTTAATATTTAGATACACTGAATCAGAGAATTCGATACTTATTCACCGTGTGTTTGATTACTGGAAATTTAAGAACACCTAATTTGAGGTGTATAGATCAGGATTTTTTGGCACGGAACCGATCACAGAGTGCCAATCCTGAAGGCGGCTCCATACAATTGACCACTTGACGTATTGGCGTATGTTTACCATACTCATCATTGATTAAAATAGTGACACTTTTGTAATGCAAGAGATCCCTTGATAAAACAGAAGACTTTTTTGTTCAAAACTTTTTGTGGGTGCTTTAATTCACTTTTTGTGCATTGTAACTGTGCAAACTTATTTGTAAAACTAGTCAATTGGTTCGGTTGATGCGCTATTAATTGCCAGATTTATTGAAAAATCTGGATAGCAAACGTTGTTTGTGCATGAGCCGTAGATCTATCAACAACCATCAATCAGCCAAAAAACCTTCAGTATTCCCCCAATTATAACTACCACTTTTGTCCCCAAACTCTAAGCCACTGCCAGAAAATCAATGCACAATCACATGAAAAATTTGGTAATGAGCTGATAAAGAGTGATACTCTCAGTATTGGCTATTTTTTTTTATGAAAATCTGTGTGCGTTTTGCCATGAATGTTTCTTTGCCGTAAGTAAATTATATTGAGGGTTTCCAAATTTGATGCAATATTTATAGTATTTCACGCACTTGAGCTAACGGACACGAAGGAACCAAACAAGCTAAGAGATTCCTGCACAGATCTTACCTGCTGGGGGACCATTTTATCCTCACATTCTTTGATGGAATTTCCCTCACCGACGGTAATAGAACACAATTGATTGGCTGGTTCCATTAGGTCTAAATAGAGTGCAGTCATAAAGAGGCAGGAAAGCATTCTTAATTCCATACAAGTACCTAGACCATATTAGGATATCAGTGAACTACCTGGATCAAATTTGTCATGCCCAAATCCCAGCATTGTGACTGTGCTTTTGTGGTCTGCAGTCAACATTAGAATTCAACACTTTTCAACTAGATTGTCTAGTTGTATTATATCATCCTAGCAGGCTAAAGAGAGTTGTAGTGAACACGGTTAGCGGAGAACTGTGGGCATCCCACAATGATCCATTTAAAAGCCAACAGAGCGATGCAGCATGCTATTTACAAGTCCGACCCAAGCGGGAATTTTGTCATTTCGATAAAAGGCGGTAATTCTGTGGCTACAGTAAGATATATTTCATACCACAACCGGCCCGAAACTTGTGATTATCATGATGCAATCACTAAAATTGAATTCATCGGTATGAGAGAGAAGAATGTTTTTCATGCCATGCTGAATTTATTCCCCCGCAAAAGTGATTCTCTTACAGAGCATACTGTGGAATAATTTAACCACAATCCGGTTATTCTTTCATAGAAAGCTTGGTTTCCGTTTGTGAATCACATTTTGTCAACAGATTTTTATACGACGGTCATTTAGCATGTGCGTTATTTGCAGCCGTCAAACTGTACTAAGAATCCTTACTGTGATACTCACTCTCTTAGCGCATACCACGTTTCGTTTCCCACTTACTTTTGTTCACTCTCCAGTGGGGCTAAGCTTGTGGATTTATAAATTTAAAACTTTCCGTGATACGTCCTTCTGTATTCCCTATCAGTAATTTGGAAATGCATTCTTTCATCTGATTCCATCTGTTATCCATGTGGTGATTTGAATGTCTGGTCACGCAAAGAAAATAACTTGTATTTCGTGAGTTCCTATTGTACCTGGGCCGAAACGTAACGCTTAAAATAAAATAATACAAAAACAACCAACCGCATCAAAGTTAATAGTATCACTTTTGTAAGCTGAGTAGAGCTCAGGTAATGTGCATCTACTACTTTATACAGGTAGGTATGTTCCCGTAGCATTGGTGTCTTACGTGAGTATATCGGTATAGGTTTGACTTCTTGTGAACCATAGCTTATAAAACCTCAGTCAGGCATATGAAAATGTTTATCCCCCAATTCTTTGTAAGAAATAAGACAGTCACGTAGACAAACGGGACGCAAAGAACGACGTTTGCAAATAAGAACCACAGGCTAATGGCTCATCTACCTAACAAACTTTTGACGGAAAATCAAAGAAAGTATTTCAAAGAGTTGACTGGTCTCCGTCGGGGAATTAAGCACTGGAATACAATATGGTCCGTAGCACCCATGATGCTGAAATTTTTGCTTGGTTTCCGCCAGTTCCTCAAGGTGTGGGCGAACCAGACTCAGTGGAACGGAACATTCATCATTGTCCCCCAAAGTCAATGTCAGTAAAAATTCAGCAATCCGTTTCAGTTATTTTAATCTAACTGGGAATGGCCGAGATTGCGCGACCTCCTGTCTAATGTTACCACATTAAGCCAGTTCTCCACAACTGGCTGATGGGCAGTGTGATTAACTCGCAGCTAGACAAGATTTTAGTCTTGATTCTAACGCCTGACTTGAGTTCATCCGTTTGCGCTAACCTAGGCTCGAAGTAGTGAAACACTCCATCGGGTGAGTTGCTTGATTTAGAAACGTTAGGTAGTTTTAAAAAAAATCGCCAATGTTGAGATCAAGATAAAATGGCTCCTTCAGAGAGTTTTGTTGTTAAGGAAACTGAGAAGTGGAGAATCTATGTTAGAAACAGAATCGTTGCACCTGATCGTGACGCAGTTTGTAAAACACTTAGAGGAACCAGGCTCGCTTTTTATTGTCGTGTTCACATTATTAATGTTCATCGTCCCAAGGAACTCTTTTGATGAAGTTGAGGTCACTTTTGATTCTCTATCTGTGGAAATTGCGAAAGATTATACTGCGCACTGAGTTGTTCAGCCACTACGGTGCCTCAAAATGTATCTGACTATAATCCACGCTTAACGTGCAAATGGGAACGAACGCAGACAATGGGGCTGAAAATTTGCAAGAGCATTTTTTTCGATCGTGGTCTGAAAAAAGCGCAGATTTCTGCTCTCAAAATGAGCAAAGATGCGTTGCAGCCTGCAAAGTTAGTGATTTAATATTTAGACTGTCTAAGTGTCCATCCTTCTGAGCTTAGTTCACTGCTAAAAAAAGGGTGGGATGTACGAAAATCAGTGATATGAACAGGTTCTCTTAGTACCACTAGGGCCAACTTTGCCAATCTTTAGAAATCAGTTTTGCAAATATAATTTATGATAGATAATTGGACTTTGTTTTTTCCTGTGCTTATTTGGATTTTGTAGAGAGGGCCTAGAATTTTAGACCGCAGAGGTTTTTATGGTGACGTCAGCCCACATTTAACCAGCTCGAATATTCCAAGACCTACATTGGTGACCAAAAATTTCTGACACACTGAGGTCCATATTATACAAACGCATATTAATAGACAAAGCCATTATTTGCGGTCAATTAGGTTACGCTGGGTTGAAAAGCTGGAGTGGGAAGAAAACAACCAATGCCACTGAACTTTTGAAATAGTCTGATCTAGGCTTTAGTGGTATCAACCTAAACCTTCACACCAAAAATAACTATTCTGCTTGATGCGCGCTTGCTTAACACCAAGATAAGTTTATCTCACGTTGTTTTTATCTGGTAAATGGTTGCAATGACGAGTCTAATGGAAATTGGCTTAGGACCCGAGTACCTACGGAAGGTCCAGATAACGATCCAACATTGGGAAATCCCGGATTGAATGTACATTGGAAGGCGAAGTTAAATGTGTTAATAGAAGGATTACTGACAGAACGATGAACTGCCTGAAGCATGTGAACTTGTAGTGATCAAGGTAGTCGGTTCACTTAAGTGCCTGGGACAGACAAGGATAAGTGACATTCTGTGCAAAGACTGATTACTGCCAGTGTCAGTCACAGTGGCAACACCAGTGAATATGTATAGTGTTTGGGAACTTTACACACCTGGTAAGCCTCAAGAAGGGCGAAGCCGGTCGTGGGCTGTCGAAGGGTTTAAACAGCCCCATTAGCGAATATACATCCTTGTTAACTTATGAACAACAAATAGTAGTATGCTCCGCTTCAACTCTTGTTTCACTTCATTTTTGCAAGCGATATAAAATTTCCAAATCTTGAAAACATCCCCGATGGTTAAGTGAAAGCTCGTACTTGAAATTGTGTGCCTGGTATCATATGGCTTCAGTGCATGCCCTCTATTCTCCTCGAGAGAGTACTGATTCCGATGCGGCCGGATCATGGGACATCGATTGTAATGATCATTTCCGCTACGATACTCATTATTTTCAAACGTCATCATGTGTTGACGAGTCACTTTGACGCTGATTTTAGTCCATTCTATTTTATTCTGAGCACACTATACAGGCATCATTCAGTCAGTTTAAGTGCTAAATGTGCTTAATGCCTTAGTTATTTGAGGACTGCCGCATTTGCAAATTGTGTTTAGCCAAACCGGTACCGAACACGAGCAAACGTAAGCTAAGCCCTTCGAGGTGATAGAAATTATGCTTGGACGCAATGCGAAAATCTGAGGAAACATTTTGTGTGTAAAGAATAAAGGCTCAAGAGTATGGCATCTACTGGACAGACAATATGGCCTATTAACTACCGTTATTTCGTTTGGTGTTTGGCGTGTAGAGACGATTATCAAGTGCAAAATCCATTAAGACTGACTGGATGTAAGATTGAGGTCTATCGGTGGCTTTCAAAGCGAGTCAAAACGTGATAGTGAGATGCCAGATTTTTTTCGTTACCAGCAAAACTTAATGTACACTTTAAAACTGCAAGAGATTGTGAGCAGCACTAATCAAACAACCTTATCCGTTTCGGCTGACTGCATAGTAAATTGTTCATGATAATGTCTCTGAAAGACGAGTAAGCCCAAGATCCGTCTGACTGTTTCCACAACTAGTGAATAATAGAGACCAACATCCCGTGGGTCATTACTTCAGGCCTGTTCGGTATGTTTCCTAGTGAACCACCGGATGTGTATTATTCATGTAAAGCTTGAATGCGGAGAAACACTGAGACGCCTCTCATATATTTCAAGGCTCCTTACTGAGGTAGACGGTCCACCACAGAAATTTACGTGAGCAGACTGAGTGACAGGTTCCGGCACTAGGGTAATGTGCGTCACAAAATAACTCGTCTATCTCGATTAATAAAACATTGGGTTTCTCCCTATATAATCAGCCGGGAATGGGTAGAACCTTCGCGACTAAGCTTGGACAAGATGGCTCAGGAGCACAACACTCTGACATACGCAAGAAGAGGCATGTTAGGAGAGAGAAACTTACTCAGATTCGGGGAATTTCGATCAAAAATCCGCGCTGCGGTGATCAAGAAATGCTAAAGATTATGCTCTTAATTTAAGGAACACATGAAAATCTTTTCTACGTAGTTTATGATAGCGTCAGTCTTTCGTCTACAAAGATAATTTTCTAAACGTCTTACTAAACGATAATTTATACATGTGGACCCAGACTACGCGAACATAGCACTGTCCGGAGACTAGTTTTGACACATATTTTAGTGCGAACTTGAAGGACCAATCATTCAACGAAAATTTAGGAAGAAAACTGTTTCATGCTTCTTCAAGCTGCGTCAGCTATGTGTTTCAGCTATGTGTCAGCCCTGTGTCAGCTATTTGTTTCCGTAGTTATAAGCGGAGAGATATTAGAAAGCGGATGGTGAAAGCAAGATGATGAGACGCTGCGTTACGCCAGAAAAATTCGGAACGTTTTGACGGCAAAATGTTGCACCAGACTGATTGGTCGTCTGTTTGATGTTGCATCTTTCGAAGTTTTACTGTGCGGTCACCTTGACAAAGTGGTCTACCGGAACAGGCTGTCTACGTTGAAGCAGCTAAGATCAAACAGTATCTGCCAATGTCGTCGGACAGCACTAAAGGTACGTTTAAACGCTACAATGGAATGTGGCGTTGCAAGTACAGTGGTGATCATCTTACTGGTCGATAATCTCATGTATTTCCTGTGAGCTCCATAATCTGTTAGCTTCATGTCCAGAATAAATTACTTTATTGCTGCTTCGAAGTTTAGAGCATTGTTGTCAAAGTGCTAAAGTAAATTACAGTTATAATCTATGAGCCGATTAGATGAGCAAGGGATCGTAAAGGCGTGCAAACGGGGATTCTCTGGATGGGTCATATTTGATGACATATCGAAGTAATGCTGACCATGGTAACAAAATTAGTAAAAATTCGCCTCATTACGACGATGTGAAAGGACTTGGAGGCTGCTTGTGTGTCATATTTGCAAAATAGGTAAAAGATCATTCCTTATATTCTGACGCAAATTAACGTCCTCGCTGAAGTCGGTGTTATCCCAATATTTCAACAGTGGTGCTCCCGCATCAGTCAGTTTGATATGAGTGAACCCACATAGGTGGATGATCGTTCGAAAAGCTGAAATAAAGATGACTTGGTGACTGAGTCACATCATAATCCTATTCAGCACGAGGCCGGTCGTTTGCACAGCCTTGATAACATCATTCCCCACTTGCAGATTCGATCGGTGTAAATGAGATGCTGCTCTTCGTTTCTGTGTCCTATGGCGCCACGTGGCGTATGATGATGCACAGAGGATGAAGACATTCTTCACATTTTGCGCCACCAAGTAAATTACACTAAAACAAACCTTTCATAATTCAGTGAAGCGGGTCAACAATCGCTCGGATTCTGCCCTTTGGTTAGATACTCCAACCAATTTGTTCTTCGAAATGAGCAAAAATGCTTACAGTTTCCTGGAGAAGATTAAAACGGTACATCTCAAATTAATAAAATAATCCGTTGTGGTTCAGTCCATAATTTCTTCCGGAACTGTAAATTAGCAGGTTGTTTGATTCAAACTCCATTCAAGCGTTCGCACCTTCAAGCGTAAGTTCTAAACATTCTAGTTCAATCGGAGTGCTAGCAGTTTGCCGTCGAGTTCTAACTACTTCCAGAGGCCACCGATTAGCAACACCTCATCTGGTGCCAATTTTAGATAAATTTCACACTTGATACGTGACCGCGCGCACTCACCACCAGGTCAGATCGACCTGGTGGTCTATCTATATCATTTTCCAAATAGAGTCAAATGTACCGTGCACCGATGGTTGACTGATGGTTGCACTGATGTGCTGTCGGATCAGAGGGATGGGAGAAATGTGCTCATAACCTGAAATCGACCGTCACGCCCCTGCATATAGGAAGGGAAGAAGAATCTACCTAATTGCGTCAGACAGCGGTTAACCGATTCCGGCTACTTAATTCAACGTGCAAATTGAGTGATGGGAAATCTGGACGAAATGGTCGAGTATCTTAAGTGCCCTGGATACACATCAGGCTAGACCGTGGATAAACATTATTCGTATACATTATCTGGTTTATGTATATTTATAGATCATAATTATTCTTTCCCCCACACACTGTAAAATGCCACCACAGCAGTATGAGTCGGTCAGTTGTTGTAGACGGTTTCACAATGTAACTAACGTATGACAGTCAGACGTCTTGTAACCAATGCCCGGAAATTGCCATGTCATTTATCCTGTACTATTCGAGGTATGATGTAGAATGGTAAAAGTCTGAGTTCACACCTGCTTATCCATAAAGAGTAGATCCTGGTTCGTCTGCACGCTTTTAGGTAGCTCACCGAGCTGTTTTAATTAAAGATTTGTTCATTTCACAGGGTTAGCTGACTTGATGCACAGAACCAGCCAAACACCAATTTTCTGAGGCGCCTTTTGCTTACCTGGCTTACAATCGGTCGCAAATTTATGTTTCACGGAGTTTAAGTTCCGCCCACTGTGGCGCAGACATGGTAAGGAAGTTATGTACTGTAATGCACTTTCCGTGCTGGCACTGAGGAAACGGGAATATATCTCCTGACCACAAGCACATGTTCTGAACGGTGCGCGTGACAAACTCTCACCAGAAAAACTCCAGCAACTTTTTGTTTGCAACCCACAAAGAATACTCCATCATAAATCACCATGCTGCATTTTTTCGGTTAAAATTTGCACCAAAATAGGTAATCACTTTTCCTGCTTATCAAAGCGTCACATATATGAATATCTGCGTAAGATTAATTATTTGACAGGAGAGTCGGGGGAAATTCTCAAGACACTTACTGATCAAGAGCCATCGAACTCTAGGGTTATTCCTTTCCTCCAATTTTAAATGTGTTCTTTTTTAGGAGTGAATGTGTCTTTTTAATGTACAACAGTCGTTTCTGCGAATTTTCATGTTTTTTCCTCACCAGATCGATCACTCCAGAATTAAGAAAAAATTTCATCTGGCTTCAACCCAAGATTGCACACCGTCTATCTGTTCATGACGGATTCCAATTTGGTTGTAATAGTCGTGGTGCACGCGTCAACACCACCAAGTAAGAGCTGGTGGCTAGTTGCATGGTTTATGTATATTTATAGATCATAATTATTCTTTCCCCCACACACTGTAAAATGCCACCACAGCAGTATGAGTCGGTCAGTTGTTGTAGACGGTTTCACAATGTAACTAACGTATGACAGTCAGACGTCTTGTAACCAATGCCCGGAAATTGCCATGTCATTTATCCTGTACTATTCGAGGTATGATGTAGAATGGTAAAAGTCTGAGTTCACACCTGCTTATCCATAAAGAGTAGATCCTGGTTCGTCTGCACGCTTTTAGGTAGCTCACCGAGCTGTTTTAATTAAAGATTTGTTCATTTCACAGGGTTAGCTGACTTGATGCACAGAACCAGCCAAACACCAATTTTCTGAGGCGCCTTTTGCTTACCTGGCTTACAATCGGTCGCAAATTTATGTTTCACGGAGTTTAAGTTCCGCCCACTGTGGCGCAGACATGGTAAGGAAGTTATGTACTGTAATGCACTTTCCGTGCTGGCACTGAGGAAACGGGAATATATCTCCTGACCACAAGCACATGTTCTGAACGGTGCGCGTGACAAACTCTCACCAGAAAAACTCCAGCAACTTTTTGTTTGCAACCCACAAAGAATACTCCATCATAAATCACCATGCTGCATTTTTTCGGTTAAAATTTGCACCAAAATAGGTAATCACTTTTCCTGCTTATCAAAGCGTCACATATATGAATATCTGCGTAAGATTAATTATTTGACAGGAGAGTCGGGGGAAATTCTCAAGACACTTACTGATCAAGAGCCATCGAACTCTAGGGTTATTCCTTTCCTCCAATTTTAAATGTGTTCTTTTTTAGGAGTGAATGTGTCTTTTTAATGTACAACAGTCGTTTCTGCGAATTTTCATGTTTTTTCCTCACCAGATCGATCACTCCAGAATTAAGAAAAAATTTCATCTGGCTTCAACCCAAGATTGCACACCGTCTATCTGTTCATGACGGATTCCAATTTGGTTGTAATAGTCGTGGTGCACGCGTCAACACCACCAAGTAAGAGCTGGTGGCTAGTTGCAGCGACAGTCTGCACAACAGCGTTGACGGTCGCAAATTTGCAAAAGTTAGTCACGTCGCCTTCTTTGAATCAGTAGCTTGTATTTCCAGAGCGAGTGGTCCCCCGGATATTCATCCGAGGTATCCGGCTTCGATGCAACCTAACTAAGGGGCGAATTAGAAGCATTCGACTGGTCATGGTAGACAGACGATTTTCTGTCATAGAAAATGCGGCCAACCGGAGAGTTCGGTGCGTACTTTGCAGTCCTGCTAGATCACGCATGATGCTATGCTCGCGAAAGGTCTCAGTTGCCTGGGATACACCGTCTTTTAGGAGTTGAGAGCACCTACATCGACGTCTCTCATCAAGGCTGCCTAATAGCTGTTCGGGAACGCCGAGCAACTGTAACAGACGTCAGCATAACCTCGGACGGGCTTGGCGTGACTGTGTGACATGACCAGAAGTAGAATGATGGTGTTGATGAATATTCTCTAACCACTATCTCAGCCCTACATATGGTTGACTGTGATGTCAACTTATTGGTCCACAAACCGATGATCACTTCTTGTCGAGGGAGATTCTTCTGTCAGTCCACCAAGGCTGTTATGGGGCTGCTGCTTCCAAAACTCACAATCATCGAATGTGTCTGCTTGCCATCCTGGGTTCTTTGCGTACTTGCGACACTTTTATGAGTGGTGAGTGACTTTAAGTGTGCATTCTTGACGTTGACTCCTACAAGAGACCCAGTATGATGGACACTATGCCTGATTTGAGAGTCTGGACTGTTCTAACGTCGTGCCTCGACGAGCATTCGGCATTGTTTTTCCTTTCTCTGGTTGTTGATATTTACAGTCGTGGTTCCATAACAAACATTAGTACATAGGATGGGATTCATCTTATCTGACTGAAAATGTTGGTGGTACGACTTCTCGCTTTTTATCTGATATTATGTACCCCTCTATATCCATCGCTTGCATTTACTTTATGTTTGAGACCATGCTCTTAAACAATAAAAATATTCAGTTGGTACAATTAGTGTTTCAAGTGGTTATCAGTAACCCTTCGTTTCGTATGCGTTTTTTGTCTGCAAATTCATTTCCTGTCTCAGCCAATTCTGATTTTAGTAAACGTCTTCTTAGAAATGAAGTTGTTGCTAAGCCTTCAAGGCTAATGCGGACAGCCGAGTGCTGACTCAAGTGATATCCAAAAATGGCATAATATGGTGTAAGGCAATTTCAATTTTACTTTCATGTCTGTTGCAGTAGTGTGACCCAAATCACGGTGAATATTCATATTTCCAGAACCAAAAACCGATGGGGCATTCCAAATCCGTCTTGAACTTGAAGCTAAGTTGTTATGCCATCCGAACACACATTAATTTTTGTTTACAGCATACATAACTAATAAAGTGGCGTCATGCAATTATATATAATATAAATAATGCACAGTATATTTAGTGTACATCACTGTACACATTGATACATGTTACAATGATCCCAGAGTAGAAGTTGGATCGTGCTGTTGACAAAAACATCTCAACTTGGGAAATTGAAGGTTTCCCTAATTCAACACAGAACCATAATTGCATCTCTGGCTGTTCATTCACTGTCGGTTCGTACATCGGTTTCCGTCAAAACCGACAAAGCATGCAGACAAACGTATCTCTTGGATAATTTCGCCAAAAGACGCGTCTGAAAATAACTGACCCAAAAGGTTGAGAAAGGAGACATCAAAGTGCGAGACAAGGTAGACTTTGTCGTCGAAATGGTGGTGGGTGGTTATATTTTAGCTTGTTTTCCTCGTGTCTGTTCCCAATAGGTTAGCTCTGGCACTATTACTAATTATCACTTAGTAGATACCATGGCATTTTAGCTGTAGAACCTGTAGTACTTCTGAACGTGTGTTACGGGATCATACTCACGTAAATCACTGAATAGTGGAACTGATCTCAGTATGAGGCTTTGGATTCTGTTTTATTATAAACCAGATTGTTGATGTCTACTTGCTGCACTAAAATACAGCGCGATTGGATAGGCATATTTTGCAGGTTGCTGTTAAAATCCGGCTCCTTAATTGACCGGACATTCCATACAAAAGGTCAGTAAGGATTTGAGCATACAGTAAGGAAATTTTGTAATTTTCAATTAAGACTTCTTCTTGTTAGTGAGACTAGTCTGTGGTGAAAAGCCAATAACCGCTGCACAACTGTATCATTCTTATTGGAACCCTCAACATTGCACCCCCCATGAAACTTGGATAGTTTCAAACCTGCGATCATCTTGCCTGTCGTTGAAGACTTAGCTATAAGGGGTTGATCAGCAAGGCGAGCAGCCCTCAGACACTTATCTTTCATACAAAGAGCACACCAAGTGGTCATACATCGACTGACTCCTGGCGCGATAGCTTCTCAGGCGGTAGTTTCACACTTCTGGTAGAGTTAAGCTTCTTTTGAGCCACTTTTAGAGTAACCGCTTTCTGAGGATATTTTATAGTTTTCAGCTCGAGTGGAAAAATGATATAGAACCAACTAGCAGGTCTGGGTGGGCAGCAAATATTCGAGTGAATTCGTTGTTTACCGGGAAACACTCGTATCTTGGTTAAAACGTCAATTTGCACCACAATTCTGCTAGGCTACTGTTTGAAATTTCAGATGATTTATCTTCTTTGAATGGTAGCATCGTATCATCTTATCCACTATAGTGTAAATTTACTCGGTGTTTTTCCTCACCGATGTTTTTTGGATCACGGTTCTTGATTTCCTGCAATGTTCCGTTTGACGGATTAAGTTCTTTCAGTGTATCCCCGGGAACAAATTGTCTCGTTCCCATGGGCTGACTGAGGGCTTTTGGATCACGGTTCTTGATTTCCTGCAATGTTCCGTTTGACGGATTAAGTTCTTTCAGTGTATCCCCGGGAACAAATTGTCTCGTTCCCATGGGCTAGACTGAGGGCTTTTGAACACCGAGGTGCGAAGGTGTGAGGACTAGTGTACTAACCATTCCATGTAATTTGGTGACATATGCAGCGTTGAAGTTGTACCATCTGAGCACTCTTGTAGCTATACGATAGTCTTCTCTTTCTGCTATGAACTGCATTTTCTCAACAAAACCGACTTATACCAACTTGCGCCGTATTGATATTACTATTTATATTTTGCAATCACAGACACTGCACCCATGTGATGCTCACTGTGTTCTGTAACAGTGTGAATTTGGACGGATTGCAGTATGACCATCCAATGGCGTATAAGTAATAAGCCTAAAGGAAGTGTCTGTTCATTTTTTCTCTTCACTCTCCCTGCTCAGGAAATTGGAACGCGATGTTGAAACTCCGGCCATGAAGGCCAACCAGAAATATTCAATTTGAAACATTGTGCTGGATGACGATAATGACGATGAATACTGAAGATGACGATGACCAAAACTCACCAAAGTTGATATTATTTTTGCCAAATCCGTGCATCACATGAGATATCACTTTTTCTTGACAACCATAAACAATGAAGATACAGTGAAATCGTTTGGTAGACCAAAGCTGAATAGAAGGGTGAGTACAAGCGGCAGTCCAAAGCAAAGTGGCTCAAACGATTATGTAATGAGGCTCTGCATAAATGGCACCGCAAACTTTCCATACTGAAACAAACTTCCAGATAACTGAAAAAGATTACAGTTTATTACCTAACTCTTTCAGCACTTCCTCACCTAATCTTATCTGAGCTGGAAAGCTTCTGGATGAAGTGCAAAAACACTAAATCCTTAAATAATGTAGACACATTTAGCTTCTGACCTGTAGGATGTTTCGCATTTTACTCTAACATTGTGTAAAAATTGGTGGCGTTGCTAAAATTTTTTATTGATTCTTCTTGTAAGTGCTATTCTTGCATGTTTTATCTAGTTATGAATGCTTGGTTTCTGAACCTGCGTCCGTCTAAAAACACAGTAGAGGTGGGCGTTACTTAGCTTCCCTATCCCAAGCCTTGAGAATAGTTACCTATGACTGTGGCTTTGGTTTAATTTATTATGACTTTTTCAACGTGATTGAGTACCAACATCTACTGTCGTGTAGAAAAACTTGGTTTTTTGCTTAGACGTCATGCACTACTCATAAGATTGCATAAATTCTTCTGCAGCTCACGACTGGTCTGGCCTCTTTTGGGACTCATCAGTTAGGCTAAATTCCCGAGTTTCCCTCAATCTTATGTTCTTAGCCCGGTTGTGAGCGCGGCCAGATTCGTCCCAACCTGGAATCGAACCACCTCTGCGAAGACTTATGCCACTGAAGCACCAGAATGTCAAATCGCTGAATCAACACAGCCCGAAAAGTACTCTTTGATATGTTATTTCGGTTTGATAAGGTTCTACTCCTTCCCAGTTTGATGATGTAAATTATTCACTCTCTATAAGGTAACTACCAAAACTAGGTCAGGTTTTTTGAAACTTGAGACCCAGTAGAGGCACCTGCGTTCATTACTTTATCGTCTGTATACCCAACTCAAGCCCAAGCCACACCTGATATTCTAGAACATGCATCTGACCTAATATACAATGTATGGGCCGCGACTTCACCGTTTCTGTACGCAACAGACTAGTTCCTGTGTTTGTTCTCAGGTTCTTCAATCTAAATGTGTAAATTTTGCAGCGATTCGATTTCATTTGTTTGAATGCACTACACTCTGTTGATACATACCACAGGCTGCGAAAAAACCTGACAGCGAAACTATGTGTCAAAAAAGTGAATGTTGCGATTGTGGGAGGTACTTTCTTCAAAACCTCATCTAAATACAAGGGGTTCTGTCATCTAAGTAAAGATGTTCGGACGCACAGCGATTAGTGTAGTAGACGGCATTGCAGGGTACTCAGTGCATTCGCTCGGTTCGCAGATATCCAATCAAAAACAATGCCCAAATGGAACAAAATTTTCCTAATCAGAGGTTTAATCTACTGACAACCGTAAGAGAATTCGCTGGATGGACATGTGCGAGAAACCGTTTAGGCTCTTCGAACAACGTAATTGTCGTCATCTTGTTGTATGTTAGGTGAGGAAGCCCAACGTGAGGTTTTCGGGGCAAATACATGAAATCCACTGTGATAAAAGTAATGCATATTAAAATGATTCAATCATCAGTCGATCACCATTGTCTGTGTGAATAATCACGGTTAGTTATCATAAAGTGGCTGTTACCCTCGCCTAAAATTCTTGGCAAAGCTGGTTGTATACCCCAGAAAAGATGAGAATGAAAAAATACTGACAGATGAATCTTGCATAAGCGTGCGTACTTGTAGATCAGCTACAATGGTGATCCAGATATTATGGTATGCCTTTGAAAACGACTGATTGTAGACAATGTGCGAGCGCACTACTGATTAGTTCTAAGTATGCGTGTGCGTTTTACCAATGCGGTTGCAGCACGTACAAATTAATTAAGTTAGTTGCTTGTTAAGCCTACCTAGACCGCGTACGTGATCCCCAATCTGACGTGTACATGTCAGTTACAAGGGCAATAATCCTTCCCCTGTTTGTCGTACGTGGCCAGTTACGGCAAAAAGTAGTCCACTGTGGAAAAATATAACCCAAAACGTCGCGTTTTCCCATCGGCGATATTTGTAAACGTTCCTTCCAGAACTATTGACCGCAAACTTTCCCAACCGTTTTATGGATGTAGATATGCTTTACGGTGGCATAATTCCCAGCATCATTGCTGCATAATTAGGCAGGCTAATTAAACGACCGCTTAGAAAAGATTGACGTTCTTGAGAGTAAATATAACGTCCGAAATTTCAATTTTGGGAATGACATCCCTTGTAGGCTTATTGGACAGAAATGTGGGTGCACCATGATACAACCTGTGATTATCGGTATTTTCTCGTCAGTCGAAATTCGCCGCTTGTGTGTTTTAGGGAAAACCTCCGGAAAATTCCTATGCCGCCAGACATGGATACAACTCATTGTTCAAAAAGCGCACTTATTCGGTGATCAGCTTATGAATGAACTTGACTCAATATTATCGCTTCTTTTCCCCTCAGATAATTTGCCTTTTGATTAAACTCGTGCGATGTCCGATGGCAACTAAATTCGGTTGAAAGACTCAGATTTTAATGAAAATTTCTGCTCTTCCAAAAAAATCTCTGTCCTTGCGAGGTAAATGTCTGGATCCGTTGTGTGTCTGGATCCTTAGACAGAACGGATGAATCGGAAAACTTGCTAATGGAACTGTTGCAGTTCGGCACAAAATTCTTTTTTGAACTCATTACAACTTCACCAAACTCAGGATGTGCCCTTTCAGTAGTTTCCTGTTTACATTATATAGAAGAGAAATCTGCCGCAGTGGTTTTTCCACGAGAACAGAGTTGACGAGTTACTTGGCAATGAAAGACAATGTATGCCATTTTTCGTCGTTGGAAGTGGGATTCAGCCTTTAGAGTGAGTACATTTTGAGGCGTTCGTCTGAGCGCAAGACTTATTTGCTAGCGTGCACTACCCATTGTTTATACCGTCCAGTTACCCAGTCTATGGTGCAATGGATGTTCGTTTACTCCACTGAAGCTCTGACTTGTCGGACATTAAAGAGTTTGCCATCAAACGGAATCATATTAAGCTCATCTTATGTAAGGTTCTCAAAAGTTAACTCCTTCGAAATATCAAGTTTCTCAAAAAGGGGACTGATCTCACTCGATCCATTAAGGGATGCCATCGAAGCAGCTGTAAACCTTTTGTCAGCGTGAGATTTATTCTCACCAACTTCCGCAAAAATAATGAAAACTGGGAGAGAAATCGGAAAACTTGTTATGAAGGCTACTGAGCATGATTTTCAGGATATCAGGATAGTTAACCACTTTCGTGTTGCGTGCTAAGATCACTCTCTTATGTTAGGACTTTTGGAGCCGTTAATCCCGCCACCACCTCTCCACAGGTCGTTGGGATAAAGTCCTCATATAGGCTTATTTACTGTGCTTTTATAATATTACTCATTGTTTACACACCATGCTTGATAGCTTTTTTATTAAGCCACAAACTTTCAGCCCCCTGACCGACCATTACAGATAACTTCCACTAAGAAAGATGCCTTCCTTGAAAAGGTGGTTTGGACAACATAAAACTGCGTTGAAATCACTGAAGTTAATGGTGTAAGGTAACATACAGTTGATTGAGATCCTGAGGCTGGCGATTATTTATTGCGCTTCGTCCTCAATCATAGGAACGAAAAAAGAAAAATAATTTTTAAGGATATCTGTTTCTTGTCTGTCTTGTGATCGGTTAACATACAATCGCAAGGCTTGATTTGTTTGCTGGCACACGATGAGACGTGACAGACCTAGGTTAATTGACAATCCTCATATACACAATTTTTAAAAATCAATATATAATTGTACTAGAACGCTAAGAATACGTGCTTCACCCGTTAGTCAAACTTTCCAGTTGCATTAATATACAAAATGCATTCTTTCAACAAAATGTTTAAATTCCGGTCCCCACAAATATTCGTATCAAATGACTTCTTTCCTGAAGGTTGTATTCCCAAGTTTAATCATCTGACAGCGTGACTGTGCCCCAACGTGGCAAGAGTGGATATGGATAAAATTTATCTAAAAATGGAAGCTTTTATTATTCACAGTGAAGCTGAACTGCAAGCATTGTTTAATTTGAGATGGTAGAGAGAGACACTCCTTTGGCATTATGCATTTTAAAGCACACGCAGAATGCTTTCAGTAGACCACCAAAAAGATAGGAGGTTCGATAGATGTATCTTAAAAAACGCTATCTAGTTCCTAATTAAAAGCGATTATAGTTTCTGCACCAGTCCAGGAAAACTGGAATCTACGGCCTTACGGTTATCCAAAAATCCTGTATAGTAACGGCATCTTTCTGGACACAACATTCAGGCAAGCCGTCGCATTTAGCAGAACATATTTGAAGGAGACGCTTCAAGTCCTTAAACTCGGTAAATATCACTGCAAACGATTATGTAAAAGACTAGGGCCTATTGGGATAAGAAACAATGCACTTACCACCTGCAGCTGGGAAAGGTAAAACCTTCCTGTTCTGAGGGTTGAAGTTCCATTAATAAAGTAGTATTTGAAAACATCTTTCAAGCCTTTACTGGGAAGACAAAGTATTCCGAGCACCTCGAAACGAAAGTATGTTGCCACGTTAAATGACCAGTGAGTCTCCGAACTCGGGTCGTCTGAACGGAAGTCCGTGGCGTTTATGCTGTTACCCGCACCTCAGTTATATGGAATAAGTGTACATACGAAATTGTCATTATAAAAATGGCTTGGGTAGTTATACAATGACTGTATGGATGCACATATCAGTGTATCATATTTTAGATGTCAGAGGACAGCTAACTTGCCCATATGGTCTTACCAATGGGCAATAATTTTCTAGCCTGTAAAATCTGTTGGGATAATACCCTGCATAAAATCTACTAAACCGTTTGTTATTAAAATGGTTGTGTAATGTTTTGATGACTTCTAACTGACAGTAAAGTGTACCCACATTTCACAGTACCACGCGGAGCTGTATTGCTTCATGAGAAATATGCTTCTGTCCACGAATGTTCCGGGAGTGTGACATTTTTGATCCAGTAAAGTCTTGAAATCATGCACTTTGGAGACCGGTTGCTCAGGAATAACTCAGGACTCAAAACTGATCACTTTCGTGATCTCGTTTAGGTTGCTTTGTGCACCTTAAATTCCTTAAAACCAGTCCGATAGCTATAAAATATGCATACCTGGCAGATTAATATATGATTGTTGCGATAAGAAAAAGGTTGCTTTCGCAGCTCATAGGGAATTTAAGCAGAAGTTGCACTGGGCTACATTCTGATGGGTGGCACTCATGAAGAAATACTCTGTACGATATTTATTTAAGCCAAGGTCTGTTTGCCATTTATTGAGTTTCCCGCGTTAAGTTGGCACGGTTTAAAAAGACCATAAACGAGAGATTAAACTGAGTTATATTCGAGTCTCTCGCAAAACCAAGTTTGTTTGCATCTGAGTGTATTTCGCTAGGTACAGTTTACCCTTCTGTCAGTCAACCGTGTGGCCAGCTTTGTCGATCGATAGCCACTTGAATTATTTTCAACAAAAGCTATGATAGATATCTGGACGGTTAATCAATATGAAAATCCCCCAACGCGCAACATTTTCCTTTGAATAGACATTTAAAATCGTCAAATGATTTAGTTACTAACTAACTTGCACAGAACTGATCTGAAGGCTCCTTGTGTTACATTACTAGCCGTCCCTGAGAGGGATACGTTTTGCAAGTAGCATCATCATGATCGACAGCATGACATCAGTGTTCAACACCAAATCTTCACTACCGTGAAACCATGACTTATTTGAAAGCCTTATTGTAAAGAAAAGAATAAAGGTGGACGGGGGAGGGACTTAGTGCTAACTTAACACAATCA
>NW_008751657.1:6310064-6327600 GCF_000715545.1 Opisthorchis viverrini | reverse complement strand
TACACACGTCCTTTCAGATTCAGGGATAAACCATTCTGAGGCCATAGGTGTCTCAAGTTAGCAAACGCGGCCCGATCCTTGCAGATTCGTGCATTCACCTCATCTGTCACACTGCAATCAGAACTAATACAACTTCCAAGGTACTTAAAACGCTCCACAACTTCCAGTACCTCTCCCTGGGTTGTAAGGGGCGTGTTCAGTGACTGCACGTCCGCAAGCATGACCTTACACTTTGTGGGTGCAAAGTGCATACCAAAGGACGGGATGACTTTGGTCAGTTCATCCAAGAATACTTGCGCCTTCTCCTCCTCTTCGAACATGAGAACGATGTCGTCTGCATATTCCAGATCGACAAGGTTTTCTTCACTGGCTATTTGAACACCAGGGTTTTGGAGACCCTCCAGCGTTCGTCTCATTATTTCATCGATCACGAAGTTAAAAAGGAATGGAGAGAGTGGGCAGAGTGGAGAGAGGAGCATCACCCATAGGTGTAATCATCTCCGAAACCCATCGAAGGAGACCATTCTATCTATTTGGGTCCCCTGCACTCTGGTCCTTAGAAACCGGTTTGGAATGAAAAACTTTCGAAGACATATTGAAAACTTTGCTCCATCACTAGCATAATCGAAATGTGCAAACTCCAGAATGCACTATTCAGAAACGCACCATTATCCTATTCCGATAACAAGTCATCTGATTAGCTGAATAGTGATCGCGTCTGTTTTTGAAGTGATGATGGACACAGTGATTTGACCCTCATTGTGAGATATGCAACAAAAAATTTCCCCCTTTTAGAAGACAATGAGCGTTTGCACGAATGCAATTCGTTCTCCGTGTGCTTTAAGCTTAAAAAGAGAGCTTAGCAAACCAACCACTTTTGTCCACGCTCGGAAAGGCTCTTTGTGCAGTAAGCTAGCTATACGCAAGGGAAATAGACAACCAAACAAAATTTCCACAACACGGTCTGACTTTATAGCTGTAGAAATTTTTCAACAGTTCACTTCCAGAATAGATAAGCTGTTACAAAATAATTTGCTTTACTGATGGATGTTCTTCAAACACTTGTAAGATAGTGTTGTATTTTCAATTATCAATTGGCAGTTAGTGTTAAGGAGTCAGTTTTGACCAAATTACTGTTGTTTTGATTATTCTTACTTGGCTCACAGTTAACCTGAAGATAACGGGAGTCATTGAACTATTTGCTAACTCTCATACTGAATAACCACATATTTGGTGTGGGCATTGGAAGCTTTTAGTGTAGCCTTAGGTACGGTATTTGAAAGCGCATTAGACGGGCTGTTAGTAGACATACGCACCGGCTACTTTATGATCATTTTAAATTTGCTAGTATCTACATTATTTTTGCATTTGGAAACCCCAACTGGTCATTTTTAGACAATTCACTGCATCATCGGAGACGTGGACACTAAATGTCATGTCATCAAACGCAGTGCCTTGTGGAAATAAGTAAACTTTACTACACTCAATCAAAATTCGGCTCAATCGAAAATTATTGTTTACAGGATTTTTCAGAATTTCTGGGTAAACTGCGAGAGTGGCCTCAATCAGTCGACATTGTGAGGGAAATTCCCGGTTGGCGAACTTCCCTTAGTTCGGACAAAACGCCGCCAGGAAACTTGACACTTCCTTCCTTCAAATCGCACTTGTAACAGGGAATCCGTCACTCTCCGTACACGCGTTTCTAGTCGTGCTGCTCTGTAAGGGCCATCTGAAACGGTTGACAGATAAGTATATTTTGTTAGGCGTACAAGCGTCAGCAGCTTATGTTTCACCATGTTTCAATGAAATATGCTGATGAGCAAAGGCACAAATCCTTGTCGAATATAAAGTGCCACATGAATCCATTGTATGCTAAAGTTCAAAGCTAATTAAGTATTACGAATCCGACCATGAAAAATAAGGATCAATCGATGTGAAAGCAAATCTTTTTGACTAGAAATGTAAACTAATATCTCAAACAAGTAGTTGGGAAAAAGCAAAACTTGTTATTTTTTCTTTCAACTTGATATAACATAAAATTCTCTCTAAAGTGGATATAGAATTTAACAACCAGACAATCCGAATGAATTTAAATTTTTGGCAAGTGTTTGAAAGTCAGTATTTACTTCTGGTATGTAAATATCTTCTCCGAGAGATTCGTATCATTTTGTTGCTGTTTCATGAAAGCTATACTTTGTGTTTTTCTCCTTGAATGTAACATGGTATATGCTTTTGAAAAGGTAGCCGGTCTTTAAAAACCACCTGCCCCAATTCTCCTTTGATGCGTGCGGTGAATTCAAATAGAGCAACTTGGTACACAGTCGCCTCTAAAAAGCGTGTTTTTGTATTGCAAAATCAGACAGACTGGATGGTCTTGATCCCGGCAGCAGGTTCGTCCGCGCGATGCTTGACGGACGTGTGATTACTTTTACAAGCAGACGAGTCGGCTTGGTCCAGATTCGGCTATTTACAGAAGTGCTCAACTTTTTTATCTCTGATTTGATTACTTCCACCAAAAATCCGAATTTTCCTCCAGGCGATTAAAACACAGGACCAAGTGAATTCGTTTGAACCGACAACTGCTTCAATGCGTATTCTGAATTTAACACCTGTCTCCTTCAATGCTCTAAGCTATCGAAAAACCAGCCAAACTTCCTTGGTTGTTTACCGCCAAAAAATTTTTAAATTGATATCAATATAAACCAAGTCCACTGAGAGCCTGATCTATTTCGGAATAGTAGGTCACCCTTATTGTTCGACGTTCCATAAAATGCTGTTATCCTGCTTCACACAACTTTTTGAGGATGGTTTCCCAGTATAAAAACCACGAAAACAGAAGAAACGACGAAAGAAATTTAGATTAACGAAGTATATGCAACTCAGTGTTCACTACAAAAGCAGACAAATGAAACCCAACATCTTTTATCGATTGATTTTTCGCCTTCAGTCTTCCATCTTTAACTGCTGGCTCTTACAAAATCGAATAGGAACATCGCAAAAATCAGAGTGAGCGAGTATATATATATATATGTGATTGAAAATGGTCAAGCCTTGTGGTTTACACCCACCGGAGTCATGTGGATGCCGTAGACATACTAAACATCGGCTTCTCTGTGGTCCATGCGGCCTATGTTACATTTGAACTCTCTAACTTTCTAAGCGTCCTACTGATTTTCCGCCATTTTTGATGGTTATTCATACTAGGCGTTTGTTTCAGTATTTCGACATGTGAAGTCGACCTACCTGAATGACGACGAGTTATCCGTTAGCTTTGATGTTACGTCCGATGGTACTAGAATCCTTAGATAGGAGTTTATTTTTTTCCTTTTTACCGCCTTCGGTAATTATGACAATCTGGAAAACACAGTCTCTCTCCTTCAATGCTCTAGGCTATCGAAAAACCAGCCAAACTTCCTTGGTTGTTTACCGCCAAAAAATTTTTAAATTGATATCAATATAAACCAAGTCCACTGAGAGCCTGATCTATTTCGGAATAGTAGGTCACCCTTATTGTTCGACGTTCCATAAAATGCTGTTATCCTGCTTCACACAACTTTTTGAGGATGGTTTCCCAGTATAAAAACCACGAAAACAGAAGAAACGACGAAAGAAATTTAGATTAACGAAGTATATGCAACTCAGTGTTCACTACAAAAGCAGACAAATGAAACCCAACATCTTTTATCGATTGATTTTTCGCCTTCAGTCTTCCATCTTTAACTGCTGGCTCTTACAAAATCGAATAGGAACATCGCAAAAATCAGAGTGAGCGAATATATATATATATATATATATATATATATGATTGAAAATGGTCAATCCTTGTGGTTTACACCCACCGGAGTCATGTGGATGCCGTAGACATACTAAACATCGGCTTCTCCGTGGTCCATGCGGCCTATGTTACATTTGAACTCTCTAACTTTCTAAGCGTCCTACTGATTTTCCGCCATTTTTGATGGTTATTCATACTAGGCGTTTGTTTCAGTATTTCGACATGTGAAGTCGACCTACCTGAATGACGACGAGTTATCCGTTAGCTTTGATGTTACGTCCGATGGTACTAGAATCCTTAGATAGGAGTTTATTTTTTTCCTTTTTACCGCCTTCGGTAATTATGACAATCTGGAAAACACAGCGGTTTCATCTCCTGTGAACGTTACACTGGGCGTGGAACCGTGTCTATACACTACTAACTTTGCCTTCCAAAACGTGCTTTATAGGCAAACAGCTGATGCTTATATTGGATTTCTTGCTTCGCACATATTTGCCAAGCATTCTAACACCACACAATAAAATTAAAGCCTCAAACGGCGTTTTCCATTCTTTACAAGTGTGACTGAATTACATCGATGACGTTCTTGCGGCCACGTCGTGGATACAAAACGACGTCTTTCTGTCCCGGTTCAACAAACACTAACGACGCTAATTTTATGATGGTGAATAAAGTTTAAAAGGTAACCGTTATTTTCTTAGGCTGTAGATTGCTGGCAATAGCAAACATCAACTTATTTACAGTTGTTCATCAGGATCCACATGCTGAGCTAAATATCCGCAACATGGCTCTGCACAATTTTCATTACCTCCGTCATCTCTTCGTCTGTACATCGAGACGAAATACTTTTTAGGTACCTATGAAGAGATAAAATAGAAGGCATAATGTTGCACTGAAAAAAAACCTTCTAAACAGCCTACCAGTCAGTATATGTCAAGGCCAACCACAAGATCAAGGAGATCGATAGACCGGTGGTATTAGATGAAATAACCTATGAACCCAGAGCCACTGATCCTATCAAGTAAATCCCAGGGTCCAATGAACGAGATATTCATAATCAGGTTTTTTCAGGCTTCACCCCTGCTTAGACAATGCCCGAATTTTACACGTTTGTCCTGAGGTTTAAATAGCATCCAGCAAGTTTTTTGGACCGATTTTGGAGTATAACGCCCTCAAATCAGTAATATACTTTTCTATTACACATGACATTTGCTTTAGCCGCCAGGATTTGAACTCTCCAGCAATTTCGGCGCATTCTTCAATAATTCACCTTTAACTAGATGCGACACCAGGAAATTCCCCTGAGCCTAACAAATGGTCTTATCTTGTTTCATGCATAGCCATCACGTGCTTGGTAGTGACGTTACAACTCTCATGAGGAGAAATCGTCCTCTCAGGTCGGTAATCTAACAAGATAAATTACATAACACAGACAGTCGGCAGAAACGTTAAACTTTCAGACTCAGTAATAAATTGTGCGCATCCATCAGCCTTTCTAAAACAGCTCAAACTTAGAGGAGTAAAGCCTAGTAATCGGTAAAGCAAATATCATGTTGCCTTGGATGGCTTTACTCCTTTGAATCCACATCTAACAGCATTTATCTTCAAAAGATGTTTGGTCAACGGATTAATTAGTTATCTAGTGGATTAGCAGATCGCGAAAATTCTAACTACAAACATCAACTGGACAGTGCCGGTTAAACAGTGGAAACTTCAAGCCGTTAAAGGAACTATCACTCTAATTACCCAACAAATAAGAAATCCTTTAATAGTTAAGCTCACCCGCGCCTTAACTACAAAAACTAATGACAATACTTATTTCTAGGTCATCCAACGATAACTATGTGGGTAAAAGTATTATCCATACAGAATGCTTATTCAGCGATATCTTAGCACACTTTCTCAAAGCATACGAAATAAAATGGATGTGCTGAATGGGACACAGACTCCCTCCTGCAAACTCCAGTAATCACTTTTTACTGACAAGTCACAATAATCTTATGCAAATGTTTAAATGTTGCTGTTCACACACATTTGTTGTTCGCGAGATGGGATATCACAAAATCGCAGTGGACTACTGATTGATGTACAAGATTTGGGGCACGCGTGACTAAAGTTTCCTGCTCATTATTGGTTAAGAGGCTTCAGGTTTCCCCACTGCCAAGGAGCAAGTGAGGAACTTCAACAGAATCAGGAGACACCGAGAAATTGTTACATACTTCTGACTGAGAGAGAGACAGGTTTATGCTGGAACCTAATGCCTAGTTGATTTCCATGCCAAAAATTTCTCATTGGTACATGGCATATTACTTTCTGAATAGCTTGCTTCTTACTGTCTGTCAAATATTTTATTTAATGTGCTCCGCGTAGAGCTTCCGATGAATAAAATGTACGAATACGTCAAAATCACTCGGTAAAGCGATTGCTGCCAAAGTACCCTGTGAGGTTGGGCTAAACTATGGTTCGCAAAACAGTGGTAAGATTTTGATCATTTCCTCTTCGCCTATGCGCGCCAAGTTTAAACAGTTTTGCTCAACAAACTGACCCAGCTACAAACCAACTTTTATAAAAACACAATGGATTTTCAGTCCCAGATTCCAGTTTGCCAGACAATATATGTCCTGTGGCGTGTGAAATTTGGGTACAACAAACTTTGCAGAGAGCTGACAACCGAAACGGATACATGCTCAGTTTTCAGATAAAGTAGAGTTCAATCAATCACCATTCTGTTAAGGCTACCTTTCATCCATGAGAAAAACAACTGCGCGATATCAAAATTTAATAATTTTTTGAATTTGTAACAGGATTTTATATTTCTGGAACACTCCTAAATGAATTCTGTCTCATTTTGAGTCCAAAAGTGTGGAATTCGTGCAATACCCGAAAAAGCAGTCTATTGTTATTTATAACTTTCTCGCCAACTGACCGAATTTCCAGTGTAGAACTGATTACTCTGTTCGACTGCTTGTGTTTCTTGGACACACCACCGGGAAAAACCTGAAATATTTTACTGCTATCCGCAAGGATATAACATTACTTTTGAAGAAACTTATAGTGTTCATTAAACTGGAAGCTGTCGCGAAAGCTACAACGTCAAATTGTATTTTTCTAGAAAGGATGTGCGCCTGGTCATTCGATTTTATGGGTTTTTAACTCCATATTATTAATTAGAGTATTGGTGGCTTTGTCCGACTGCTTTCATTTCTCTGAGGTTCATTACCGCTTTTGAAATCATCACATTTTTTTACAAATTACGGACAGACTGATGTTGTCAGAAACCGGTGGATGCTCATAAAGATGCCCCTAATTGCGGGGATTTCATAGATTAAAAAACATGACTAATAGAGTACAACTGACAAACCAAGCCGCTAGTCCAAGCTACTCAAGGCATGCTGACCTGCCAACCACTACCTAGATTGCGAGATTCGCCGGAGAAGTCGGAAACCTCAACACTATGTTCCTTTTTTACGAAGAAATTCCACTAGAAGTAAAAATCACTAGAACATTTCTACACCCGCAGTATGAGTTTTTTTACTCGTTCATTTCTCCTCTTTCCTTCCTCTTAAGACGAGCTTGATGGAAAAGCTGATCCGTAGTACAAGTTGAAGAGCGCCCTCAAAGTTTATAGAAGTCCAAAGAAGACGAACATAGCTCAAATCCTTTCCAGTGAAGGTCTCTCTCTCTTTGCTAGCTTTCTAGAATTCAATGAAGAACGGAGTTATTCGCGGTGGAAAATATAGGTGAAAGGAAGAAGGCCTTCGCTGCGAAGCTATTTATTAGGAAATGTTAACTGACCAGTTACAGACCATTGAACAGGGAAGCAAAACACTAATTTGCATCTTATAAAACTGTACTGGACACCCATCTTTTCCCAAACACGTTCTCTTGAACTTTCCTGGAGATTCATTTACTCCACCCATTCGTCGGTCAGATCCAAGCAAATGTTACAAAGTGGCTCCACGAATTCCGCAAAAGATCTCCCCTTTTCAGAAGACGCAAAGCGAACTTCTACGAATAACACATAGTACTCGCGTGCCCCCTCCCACCGTTACATGGGTGTCTCTCCGCTAAATGAGTTTCATTCTATCTGTAAAACCGTCAAATCTAATCCACACGGAAAATGCTTGCGCTTGGCAAATACAGAATGTTGAGACTTTCCTCGAGGTTTGTTCATTAATCTGTTTGGAAAAGCAGACAAGAGAGTGTGATTCCATTTCCGTGGCCTGGATTGGGTCCCCGACGAGCTAAAAATGATCTGCTACTTATGGTACTTCCGACTACCTTCACAACCGAATAACACGATTTTACCAATTTCTGCATAGATCGCTCAAATATATTTACCCGGCGAAATCCGCCGGCAGATTGGTGAAAAAATACGTATAAACAATCTGGTGACATTTTCTGCGTAAACAAATTATTTTGTGGGATTCGAATTCGCAAATGTTTCATGCAATTTCTGACCTTTCACGTTTTGTGGATCTCAGCCAATAATGATGTGGCTCTCCGCCAGGACTGTAAATCATTCCCTCATTCATTGGAATAGGTGTTTGGTGCCCTCAAGATAGACATAGTCCACAAAACGTTTTCGATTCACGAAAACCATTCTAACGGTCCCGGGCGTTGTTGCAAAATAACAGTGATGTAAAACAAAACGTCAAGAAAGCGAAACAGTCTTGTTAGCATTACAGTTACTTCCTGAAACGTTGGTACGGGAAGTCAAATTGAATGTGATTACGTGAAATACTCGAATGTCAGCACACGATTAAAACGAGTGAGTAGTAGGAAACCACAGTACACCTCACAGATGAAGTTTTGAAACAACCACAACGGCCTGGGCTGCTTGTATTTGGACTACATTATTTCCTGAAAGTGATTCCTATAGGTCAGTTTTGTTATATCTGGCTTCCTTCGCAGATTACTTTGTCATTGCCCAGACGAACGAAGGGATATCTGTCTACTCTCAACTACAAATTCATTGAAAAGCTGACCAATATAACGAATCCTTTAGCCAGTTAAGGACCAAATCGTGTCCAAGTATATTAAACTGAAATTTGTCCGCTCGCGAAACAAAACCTGTCTGCATTTCTTAGGGTTTGGCAATAATTCATCGCAGGCTTTCTATCGACCCAGTCATATTGGCACGTAGAACGTGATAGCTTGAGGCAATAAGTAGGTGTAGGTATGTTGAAGTTGTGTGAAATACTATACACTATCCAAAACCAAATGTAGAATTTATAGGCACGTGTAACAACGCCATTACCACACCTCCCGGCTTCACTGGCTGGACAAGTTCTCGTTCCGTGATTTTACGTTTTCTACCGCAACCACATTTCCCATTTGAAATTCCACAAAAAGCTCATCATTTTCATATACTCCTGAAGTCTCTGATTTCTTTGGATAAGGTCTACTATTGATCTCAGTAAACCTGTTATGACATTATGCAGCTATCAACCAACTAATTCCATGTTAAAAGTATGCTAAGAAAAGGAAATATGATTTCAGAGCGGTCTATCAAGATGGGCTACCTATGTACGAGTTTCCGTTAAAAGGCATACTGTTGTTTAGGATGTTTCAATGATTGGCGACATTGACAGTACTGTCTCAACCTATCAACACCAGACTAGAATACAAACTAACGGATGTTTACGAGTTGCTGTCTCGAATAGCATTAATTCCATTCCACAGAACGAAACATGTAAACTTTCCTGTGCCTACTGGGAAGATTAGGCTGTCTCAAATCTCCTGATCTCGTCAACTTGCCGTTTTAAGCTCATCACAATTATCACCGTACAAGCAACAAACAAAAATCGCCTATTACGGTGCATATAGGGTCTAATAAAAGGCTCTTAAGAGGCCAGAGCCTACACTTCAAAAGTATTTGAACTGGAGTGAAGCCTAGTACTGATCCCAAATTATGACTCTGCAGAGCTGGAGGCACTTACGAATATAAAAGTTCCATACCAGTCCTTGATCAAAGAAGTATTGAGTGTATTTTGTCTTCCAGCTTTTACACGAAAAGATTCATTGTACCCGTGATTACACTTTTGAGCCATTATTCTTTGCAGATTTTCAGCAGATTTTCATCCAATCTTTTCATTCGGAGTCCGGAGTCTAAGCATAGGTTACTTGATACATAATAGATATAATAATATTTCTTTTATTATCACAACTAACGATAATGATTCTCATAGTTAACCCTACATCTTGAGCTCAGAAACCATTTTCCTGAAGGCAATTTCATTCGCCGGTTAAGCTATCTTGGACGGTCGGATCAAAATCTGCGTGAACAGCTTCGTGCTACACACCGGTGCGTAGAATCAGTACTGGAGTTTGACCCACCCCGTTTAACTTCGAAAACAATAAAATATTACTACCATCACAATCACGTAGCTACAATCTCCCTTTCACTACTCGCATCTCACTCATTCAATGCGGATGCAGTTCTTGCTAGATTTCTACAGAACCCCCTTGTCTCTACAAGAATTCATGATAATCAAATCCTTCACTAGCTATGTGCAGCTACGCTTGATCAAATTTAGTAATGATATGACCTGTAGTGACGAAGTATGTAATATACTGCAGGGAGCAGCTTTGGCTTCAACCAACTTCGTTTGCAAATGAGTGTATTTTGCTAAGCTTAGTTGTACCTGGTGCGAGTCGTAACCATTATTGAAAGTATTGATCAATGAGGATATTGCAGTTTGACAGTTATAAATATGCCTTCCAAAGGACGAACAATGTCGGTCAGTACGCTGCAGACCGACCAAATCAAATTTTACTGTGGTGTAACTGGGATCTTCCGATTTTGTTTGTTAGTTACCTTGGTTATAGAAAACAGCCGTGCGCAGCAAAATTAAGTTGGGCAGAGCAGTTTTATTTTTCTTTATGTGTCGTAGCCGTCGTCCATAATTTCGGGGTAAAAAAAGTTTGATGTTTACCTGTTAAGAGACATTTTTTTGTACAGAAACAAAACCAATAAGACTTGGCATACTGGAATCAACTGCCAAGTGGACGCAAACATTGAGTGGATTTCCTTCTGGGATGTGGCAACATTTGCTTTGCAAGTTTGTTTATTTGAGCCTTGTAAAATGAAGCAGTTTTAGCTCTGGCCACCTCAAACCTTCGCTCTGTGATCCGAAAGTTGCAGCATTATTGATCGGAATGAACTTATCTGCGTGTCACTTTGACTAAACTTTTGAGTCGACAGGCGTCCAGTGTTTGCTTCTACTAGCAGGTTAGTCGGGTCGCTTTCGTCTTCAGTGTGATTCAGTACAGGATGGTGCCACTAACTCTCCCTGCGGATTAGCTAGTTTTATATAAATTTGTGTAAACAGATGTACTTAGCAAACACTGCCAACGCCACGGTGTTTTGGATGACCAGACGTTTTCAACACAATAGTCAAAACATAGAAGAATTTACACATCATCAGATTATCAAGAGGGTTCAGTCTCATCAAAAAGTGGTATGGTCAGTCAGTGACCTAATATGGTATAAGTCCAAACCGCTGGTGCACTTTGTACACAGGTACATTTCCTCTGCCGGTATCATTGCTCGCTAAACTAAACGAGACAGAACTTTATTCTTCAGTATTTTATTTTTATTTTATTTTAAAAGCTACAAAACATACATGCAAAATTGAGCTTTTTTCACCATATCGAATCGAAAACTAACCTTACGCGTGTACCAGGTGTGTTTTCTCGTTGAGCATTTGTAAAATTTTCACTTGGTGGATTCACTTCTGTGAGATAAATGTTTTTTTTACATAGTTCTGAATTAGGAAGAATCAACATATGTAAATCGACCAATCAGTGATTGATATAGAGTAAATAGTTAACCGAATATTCAATAAGTAATTCCGTATGATTGAATTTTAAAAAGAGCTATCGGTGCAGGAGTTTTGAAACGGCTATGAACGTAAGCGAGCATGTTTATCAAGCTGAATGCAGATTTTTCCCAATAACTTTCTGATTCTGTTCACAGACACTAAGATGAAGGTCACATACATGTCAAAATATGTACGCGATGAAAACTAAATTCGTTTATTTCTTTGTTGCATATTCTTATCTTTTGACCAGCCTGAAAAAAATTCAGAATTAATAGGCAAAAACAATGAGGCTAAATTTCAATGGAGGCAAAAGAAAGATTAAGGAGGTTTCAGGCTATGGACAACATCACATTTTAAGACACAAATAAAAAAATCACATGAAAATTTAACTTACATCTTTTTCCACCGGGTTCCATTCCACAGTGAATTCTTGTAATCCAAGTTGTAGAAAATAATAGGAGCCATCCAGAAATTATTCTTCAAAAGCCGTTACAGCATTTAAACACGTTTAACCGCGATCTCGTTCATCGTGGAAATTGGATGTGAAAGCAAGTAAGGCTGGTCATACCTATAAGCAATATCGTATTCTTGCTTCATACAGGATGTTTGATAACATTTTTTAAGACTTGCTTAGTTGTCATGGTATTGTAAGTGATACTCCTTGAACAAAAGCCGGTGAAACAGCATCTCAAACCCATTTTTAGACGATTAGCTTTATATCGGGGACAGCGTAAACATTTGGTTCAAGCGAGAGATTAACGGCTACCGGGTCAATCACCAGTGGAGGCACCCGAGCTGACACTACTTCGACATATTGATATTTGGATTCAACACTTAAGCTAAAAGTATAAGCCTCAAACCGCTCTAATGACAAAATGTTAACCGGTTCAGAGTAACAGACCCACTTCTCTCACATCACTGGTCATCTGCCTGGCATTGTACCACAGAACAATGTTAAACCCATTTAGAATTGCCTATCGGGGCGAATGATAGGCTGATGAACTATTGAGTTCCAAGGAAATCAAAACTCAATCCCAATACTTTTTTCTTTTGTGTACACTCACCAGGATAGCTGCTTTAAGCAAGGAGATTGATGGTTCAAACGAGAGCGATATGGATGCGGCTTATAATTCCACAGCAATGTTATTATATAAGGCTAAGGAAGTCAGCATAACTTTTCTAGAGCATTTCAACTTGCGTGGTATTGACCTTCATTTTAGTGGCTAGTGTACATATTCTTGGATCAGTGGCGAACATGGAACATTCCACCGTCATTGGTGGCCCAGGCTCCTTGACAAGGTTTCGAAGAGGAGCAGCGGCTCAAGGAAGTATTCTTGTATCATTAGAATTCGGGAAGTTCTCCGAAACACTGCCCTTTGTCGGTGGGTCACTGAGAAAAATCTTCGTTTATTTTTTTCTGGTTCGTGTTATGAAAAACTCGCTCATGGAAAAAACGAGAGACAGTTTCGGAAAGGTGCCCATCAGACGAATGAGATACCTGCACGAAATAACCCGTCAGTCCATCCGGTCCATTTCTGCCAGGATTTCAACGGCAAGAGAATTTGCCATTTCGGTATTGATTTGTTCTCTCAGACTATAAATTCAAACGCGAAAACCTTGCAATGGTGAGTGTCCGGTGCGTGTATCATTGATTACATACTAAAGAGACTAGTGTTGCCCATTTTCCCATGTTTTGTCCGTATCACTAATTTCACCGGCCAGATTCCGTATGTTTGGTTTGCGGTGTGCGACATAGTGATCCTATGCCAGAAATTACTATAGAAATTACGATAGATGCTTGATATGAGGACAGATTTCTCATGCAGTAAAAAAGTGTTGGTCCAAAATTGCCTACAGAATGATTAGTCAACAGGTTAAGAGGTTACACTACCAACATGTTTGCCGGTCTTAATCTCACCTAGAGCCAGAAACATCTCAACTGCATTGCAGTATAAAGAGGCAAAATTTCTTGCCTGATTCTCTTCTTCGAAAGGGTATTTCAGCGCCGTTACAGCTAAGTGGAGTGAGTCTACCGCTGTTTCTGCAGGCGAAAAAAAGATATTCAGGGGCTCACGGTACATTTATTTATGAATTCTAACTTCAGCTGCTTATTCTGAAGCGAGCAGCTTGAATAGTTTAACTCGATTGGCGCCATCAACCCATGGGATGGTGTTTAATGCCCACAACCTCACAAATTTAAATGGTACCATCACCGAAATACAAATAAAATACAACACTTCACTTACATCAACCACCCACTTAAGGACCAACCCTTTTTTCGCAGGTTTCACTCTAGGAGAATCTGTAACCCTTGAAAATAGAACATATGGACGTGATGTTTTGGGTACTGCGTATAGCAAGTGAAAGGCATGTATTGAGGCAACAAAGTGAATTTTGCTATCTCTAGATGTTTTGAGGCTTTGATAGGTAGATGAACTCAGTAACGACCTGTAAATGGAGTCTAGCCTTTCCACAGTGATAAGTGGAACAGCATTGGAAACTATAGCCATCCGTTTTAATCTATCGATTAGTAGTCGAACCAGACTCAGATTAGCGGATTCTTTGTCAGTAAATCAGGAATATCTGTCGACAGCCCAACCCTCCATCTCAATGGTCACGTTATTTTAAGACAGGAGACAACTTTCAGTTGACTCCTCAGCCTTTGAACGCTTGTGGTGGCCCACTGTAACACATTCCATACGCTCCAGAGTATCGTAGCATTGAGTCTGAAGTGACTGCATCCCGTAACCCAGTCCTCCTGCAGTCTGTAGAAGCGAACGGTAGAATGGCCCAGAGGGGAATGTCATTCTTGATATGTGCTTCAGATAATATCCAAGTACACCAGAAATATCGGTTGCAATGTGTGTTGGACGCGTTGCACAGCTGATGAAAACTGGTATGTGGATTACAACCCGTTCATGCAAATATAAACTGACCAAAGACACCTAACAAGGAAATACGGACGCGTTCGCCTAGGTCAGTGATAATTCGGGTTTAGTGAGCTTACGTAAGCAAACAAACTGCGCAGCAGGGCACTCACTTGAAAACCTTTTGTAAGCACAAATGAGACAAATTGGTCAGTCTATCTAATTAATCGGTCGTGCGTCATGCGTCGCGCGGAAGATAGACGATCGGAGAATTGCGTAAATGCTACTTAAAAAGCGTTTCGGATGCTGAGATACAACGAAGAAACTAATCCGTCAGTTATTCTTTCTCAACATTCCTAGGAGATAAATCGCGGAGAAAGACATCAAAGGGTCCCCATTAAAAGTATGCATGATGACCAACGTGACTTGACTAAATGAAATGCCAGCTTGCAAGAGAGAACTCCAACTTCGCATAGGGGTACAATGAAAACGCAAGAGCGCATTGACCAAAACCTGCGGAACATTTCAAAATAATGTTTTATATTGTTCTGTCTTTGACTTCACTTCACTCTGTAATTCATAATCTGGCAGTGGCTCTATTGGTATCTCCAAACGGCCATGGATGAAATTAAGAGAAGTTTTACACTTTTATTCTCAAGAGTGAAATATGCAGACTTTTTTGGCCCGAGCACCAGGATGGGCGCAAACTCTTGGCTAATTGCATAGAAACGTATATGAAGAAAGTTACTTTGGACCTTTGGTGTATTGTCCAGATGAAATTCAACATGGTTGTATACAGGCTTATTTTCTGTAGCAAGACCGTCTTTATAGGAGAATCTCTGAACAGCGATCGTTTTCCTCAATGGCCACAGTAGGGTTTTCCATAGTCTGAGTTCAATTGAGACCTGAGGTAAACTGCTACATTTGAAGTCAGTTGGCGCTTGTTCGTCCGGTACCGCTGTCTTCGCATGTTTCCAGCTTGGGTCAGTTCAACTTCCCGCGAAATGCTCGACATTTGATCAACGTGGCCTTATTTGAAAATGGCCATTTTTTTTCTAAAAACTTTCACAAACGTGACTTTGATGATAGAGTCTTTAAAATAAAAAATATATCTGCAAAAATCTGACTTGGGAAGATGAGTTATGCTTGTGATAAGGTCAGAGTTTGGTTGGCAATGAAGAAAAAGAAATCTTGTTTGTTATTACTTGTTTGTATCCATATCCGCTCTATGGGTGCGGCCATTTTGGATAAAGACAATGTAGCTGATAAAAAAAATACTATCGATAGAGTTCATCTTTGTTACTTTTCGATTTTCAAAGAGGTGTGACGTTGGGCTTTAGAGTGGTGCCTCCTGAATAAGTATTATTTGATCAGATAATGATCAAGGATCCAGTTGCAACAACGACATTTTTGATGTACCAAAACCTAATTCTTGGCTTTGATATTTAGTGACAGTAGCTTCGTTAAATTTGAAAACTAGCATAGCCTTAGTCATCACCTTTGAAAAACTATAACCTCATCGGTGTAGATCATTTCAACTATCGAACAAGACTGACCTGCGATCTGACCCAGTAGTTCGCCTTCTTCTGCGTCGCCAATTCAACGAACTCCCATTGTCGCAAAAGTACTTAAGAGAGACTATGGTATTATGATAACCTATCTGAAACACCAACATTATCACACAAAGCACCAGAACCGGAAGTTTATCGACGGGATCGCGGTATTTTGAAATTGTTCTTGCTCTTTTCTTTAAGCTGATTATCCCTCTGATCTGCAGATGCCGAAAGTTAAATTGCCACAACTTGAAATGCTTTTAATAAACAGTTCAACTTAGAAATGGAAACACAGTCTACCTTACTCCATTTCGTTTTTTACATGGTATATTCCGTGACAGTGGGGTAAGGTATTTTTACATGTCAAAATACCGAGTAATATGGCGAGCAATCTTGAAGAAGACCTTAAAAAGTACCTGGAAAGTCATGATAGACTTCTTCAACAGCCCACCACCGGTTTCACGCTTCTTGGGGCTCATCAGGTGCGTGCAGTCCAAGATTTTTTATCAACTTTATTTCCCACTTGAACAAAAATTGCACGAAATTAGTGAAATACACTCATTTGCACATCAATTTGGTATTAGCAAGACACTTGCCTGAAACCCAGCTGAATCTCTGGTTTGTGATATTCTTCAACTAAATGTGCTTCACAAAGATGGCCTTACGTCTCAGTTGGTACGATAGTCGAGATGTCTCAGTTTTTAAGCTTGAAAATCTCTCGAATATCGTTACAACTGAAACATGAGGCGGACTGGTGCAACACATTCAGTTTTTTGAAAACCATTAACAAGCAGTTTAGCTGATTTCCAGGTGAGTCTCTCGCAAAACCAAATTTGTTTGCAAATGAGTGTGTTTCGCTGCCTAGATAGTCATTTTGTAATACATATGTATTGCTGTTCGCCATTTATGCACCTAAGACACTTTATGAGTTGCCCTGCAATTAGTCTACTCAGCTGATGCCAAACGGGGCACAGTAAACGGAGGAAAAAGTTCGAGTTGGTTTTTGTTCATCGGTTAATGGTCACCGGGTTGGTTGTCAACTGTTTCGAATGAATCTCACTGTTGATACGACCCGATGAATTCTACTGTCGTTGTTTATTTCATCAATGCTTCGTCGTTTTTTGAAACGCACCAAAGTGAAGTCACCCTGCCCATTATTTTAATAGTCTGCTGAGATAAAGAAGAATACTTTCGAACAGACCGGATAAGAAATTTAGCAGATCAGAAGCACTATATGTGCCAATCAACTTGCGGTTAATCGCTTTTTTTGCGATGTCTCACAGTCAGGAGCCAAATGGACTAACTAAGAGTTTGTAAAATCCTCCGTCTTATCTCTTTCCTTTTATCTAAAATGCTATTTTACACGATTGTCTGTTATCTAAAATGCAGCACAAAACTATTGCAAAATGAAAGCAAATCGATTGCCCAGTCAATAGGATTACTCTTTTTGCAGTACCATGGTTTCTCTATTAATCCTTCTGAATAGTTTTCTGATTTCACTCGTAAGAATGGGAG
>NW_008751657.1:6293952-6308964 GCF_000715545.1 Opisthorchis viverrini | reverse complement strand
AACTCCCATTGTCGCAAAAGTACTTAGGAGAGACCATGGTATTATGATAACCTATCTAAAACACCAACATTATCACACAAAGTACCAGAACCGGCAGTTTATCGACGGGGTCACGGTATTTTGAAATTATTCTTGCTCTTTTCTTTAAGCTGATTATCCCTCTGATCTGCAGATGCCGAAAGTTAAATTGCCACAACTTGAAATGCTTTTAATAAACAGTTCAACTTAGAAATGGAAACACAGTCTACCTTACTCCATTTCGTTTTTTACATGGTATATTCCGTGACAGTGGGGTAAGGTATTTTTACATGTCAAAATACCGAGTAATATGGCGAGCAATCTTGAAGAAGACCTTAAAAAGTACCTGGAAAGTCATGATAGACTTCTTCAACAGCCCACCACCGGTTTCACGCTTCTTGGGGCTCATCAGGTGCGTGCAGTCCAAGATTTTTTATCAACTTTATTTCCCACTTGAACAAAAATTGCACGAAATTAGTGAAATACACTCATTTGCACATCAATTTGGTATTAGCAAGACACTTGCCTGAAACCCAGCTGAATCTCTGGTTTGTGATATTCTTCAACTAAATGTGCTTCACAAAGATGGCCTTACGTCTCAGTTGGTACGATAGTCGAGATGTCTCAGTTTTTAAGCTTGAAAATCTCTCGAATATCGTTACAACTGAAACATGAGGCGGACTGGTGCAACACATTCAGTTTTTTGAAAACCATTAACAAGCAGTTTAGCTGATTTCCAGGTGAGTCTCTCGCAAAACCAAATTTGTTTGCAAATGAGTGTGTTTCGCTGCCTAGATAGTCATTTTGTAATACATATGTATTGCTGTTCGCCATTTATGCACCTAAGACACTTTATGAGTTGCCCTGCAATTAGTCTACTCAGCTGATGCCAAACGGGGCACAGTAAACGGAGGAAAAAGTTCGAGTTGGTTTTTGTTCATCGGTTAATGGTCACCGGGTTGGTTGTCAACTGTTTCGAATGAATCTCACTGTTGATACGACCCGATGAATTCTACTGTCGTTGTTTATTTCATCAATGCTTCGTCGTTTTTTGAAACGCACCAAAGTGAAGTCACCCTGCCCATTATTTTAATAGTCTGCTGAGATAAAGAAGAATACTTTCGAACAGACCGGATAAGAAATTTAGCAGATTAGAAGCTTTATATGTGCCAATCAACTTGCGGTTAATCGCTTTTTTTGCGATGTCTCACAGTCAGGAGCCAAATGGACTAACTAAGAGTTTGTAAAATCCTCCGTCTTATCTCTTTCCTTTTATCTAAAATGCTATTTTACACGATTGTCTGTTATCTAAAATGCAGCACAAAACTATTGCAAAATGAAAGCAAATCGATTGCCCAGTCAATAGGATTACTCTTTTTGCAGTACCATGGTTTCTCTATTAATCCTTCTGAATAGTTTTCTGATTTCACTCGTAAGAATGGGAGTCTTGGTGATTCATTGCAGTAGAAATTACACCGTTTTGAATGATGCCGCATAATAGTGCATACTTTGTTGAACGTTGTACTGCTGAGAAATTTATGATTTTTGGACCACAAAATCTTATCTTTATAAGGAAAAGATTGGAGATATTTCAAGTATATGGGTGGTCTATTTTAGTAGAAAGGGTGATAGAAATAAAGTATCGGTTAGTTATTTGAGGTCCTATTCGAGATAAATCGTCTGTGTCGTCACATTTATTTAATTTTCGCCATTACGGCGCGATATTTCAATTAAAAGGCACAAAACCCAATTCACACCCAAAACATTTAAAATTATTACTGGCATTCCACCTGCACCGTAGTTGGCTCAGTTAAAAGAGACGTTTAAAACATTCGTGCTTTGGTTATCAAAGCACAACAGGTAACGCAGAACACTGCAAACTCAAAGTTGTACTACGCATTTTATAGCACCTTTTTACCAGTGTCGGGTGAATCTGAATAGACCTTTCCATGAAATGTTCTCAGTACCTAATACAAGTGGACTTGCATTTATAGATTCCATTGGAGCGCATTAAAGGAGGACGGTAACGATAGTAATTACGTGTCTTCTATTTTCTTTTTCAACATAAAGTTCAGGTCTCAATGGAATTTTTTGGACCCAGCTTGGGCTGACACATTTCATGACTATTTGGTTTTTAATGAAGGCGTCTTCATAGCTGTGTGTTTTTCCTTTCATCTATTAAGCTTCTATACTGGGGAAAGCGCAAAGTATGTTTCTCTGCAGCGTTACAACCCGTAAGCTGTGCCGAGCCCAGAAAGTAGAACAAGACAAAGCTAGACGAATCAATTTTCATAGCTTTTCATAACTTAAATCATAAAATCGCCTTCTAATATGTACTTTCGACCCCCTGTATTTATCCCACTTTAAGCTATTCGTGCGTGCTATCCCGCTAACAATAATTAAACACCATCGTGTAGGTTCATCTGTCAGACTTGGTTTCAGTTACTGACAAACCCGGATACTTCCACCAACTAGGGGATTCGCCTCCCGGAAAGGGTGGCTGGACCAAAACCCACAGCTAAGTAATTGCCAGAGTTGTTGTGTTGTCTTTCTAACTAAAAGACCCCAACAGCGTTACCCCTTGCGCACTACGCTTGACCAGACTTACCTAGTGGTCCGTATCGACCATAAAACTGGTGATGACGTTTTTCACCTGTTCGCCTGCGTTCAGTTTTTTCGGCAAAGTAGTAAACTCTCGCTGATCCTCTGAGATAAGGGTTATTTCGTTCGGAAAATCCTGTGCACCGATGAATATACAGCCACAAGGGAATCATGTGCATACACTATACTTCAAATCCGTGCCAGTTAGTTTACTACTGCTTGCAACTGAACTGCTAATGCATTGAAACTTAACCTCATGCAGGCAGGAAGGTTGCGGCCATCTCTTCCCAAGCATGTCACTTTTTAAAAGTGGCTGAACACACAGAACTCCTTTCAACTGTTGGACCTCTTTCTCAAACTACTGGAGCTCAACTTAAATGCCTCTGTGGAAACTATTTAGATAACTACACTCTTTCAGAGTTCACCAGATGACCTGCAGTTCACACTCAGTGCATTTTTTATACACTACCACTTGACAGTTACCTACCTAGCTTTTTACGAGCGCAAAATGACAAACTGGAGGTTGTCGTTGTTCCGCTGTTCTTCAGTCAAATAAACTTCAGTTTAAGTAGTGTAATGAGTAATTTTTGTAGTATGGCATTCACGAATAAAAGATATATCATCAACGTATTCTCCGTTGACTGGCAACTTTTAGAGATGTCCATAAAATACCAGCTAAGATGTGACCTATAGGAGAGGGTACCATTGAGTAAAAGCCGGTTGGTCAGAGTGCAATCTAGAATTAGTGTTTTAAAGTCAACATATTATGCTGGAACTGTTGATCAAATCGTAGGCAGCGCTTTTAGAAGATAACACACTAGTAAAAACTGACACGGCCTCCGGTCAGCATATACATCTGTTTATGAAATACATACTTTGAATGGTCCACCAAATCTATTCAAAACGTGTTTGCGATTACTTTCATTATGCCAGCGACGACGATGATGCCAATGATAGGGACTGTTCCAGCTTCCTTATGTGTTCTGCAAAGAGCCGAAAGGTAGATGGAATGTTTGCGCGTGAGCATCAGATTTTTCTCAGTGCAAGTAAAACTATGCGGACTTCAATATATCCGTACAGCTAGACAGTTTTGCCGCATTGTCACTCCAAAATGTGGATTTATCGGTGCGATATGGTTAGCTGAAATGTCATGCATCAACTTCGACCGGAATACAAGCAAGTTATGCTGTCTTGCGTGCAGTTGTAAGCGGGGTACTACTAGGGACAAATGGTTGATAGTAAAAATCATATCTGCAGGATTTGACTTGTTATTTTGAGCCGGAAAAATGGTGAGTTAAAACATTGGCAATAGTATTATTATGGATGTTACTAGCATGTACGTTTTTTGCTATTGCAGACCACACCCTAATTACCATTTTCCGAGGGACCATATTTCATCTTTATAGTTATCCGAGCATAATCCACTCGCGCAAACTAGCTCTATTACACGCGCTCACCTTCTGGTGTGGTACCTAAGAAGTGTGCTAATCTGTCACATCCGCAGTGTTTGCCGAAACCAAACTTGGTCGATTTTTGACGGTCTGATCCTCTTTGTTTCAACAAGTATTTAACGTGACGGCCACATACGAAGTTGAAAGGAGATGTGCAACTCTATTTCACACGGCCTCAGAATGGATTTGAAAGCAATTTCTTCTACAGCGCATCCATAAGCATCAAGGATGCCTCACCAATAACCAGATTTAGTTTGTATCATCAACCCGCTGCTGGGTTGGTTGAGGCAGCACGTCAGTATCTCCACACTCTCTCCCTTTAGAATTTATGTTTGTAGGCAACATTTGTTAAACAGCATATTCTATTCACTGACCGGCGCCAGCCTACAACAGCCACTTCGGAGTCTAACCCATGAAGTGCCTGAATTTGACCAGTCTAGTCAAGAAATGATGTGGGAATTTCCCGTTGTTTCATCACACGGTGCCTTAATGCATAGTTTTTTTCTTCCATCCACACTAACAGTCCTTGGCGCCTACTTGTAAAACCTCCAAACGGCAATGATACAATTTGCAGTGGTTCTGTCAAAAAATACCTAGTGCATGTAGTTATGTGGAATCGATACTAACCTAAATATTCCACTCCAGTGTATCTCTGTGTAAGGTTTGACCGAATCAACAGCTACACCACTGAGTTTCCACGTTATTGGTAGGGTAGTAAACAAGTTAAAACCCAGAGTCTTCCAGGTGCAGCTCCGTATGAGATAAAACTCAAAGGTAAATATAAGCACCATTCCAAAGCCATGATTCACTCTCCAACAGTCTAGGGGACAAAATGGCTTCTACATTTCTGATCTAGAACATTGTGGGACACAAAGCTTTAGGAAAGCGATCCTGTCCATCTGAAGCCATTACTATGAAAAACTGATGTTGGGTGACGAATATGGTGAACTGAATTAAAATTACAAGCAATTCCTTTACTGACAACAAAAAAACTACTTAGAAAAGTTGAACACTCATCCCACGAAAGCAGGACGGTAAAACACCGCAAAGTGATGCAATCAACGTAGGGCGTCTGTCGTGGAACACAATCGACTACAATTCTGTCCTTCTACTATGGCTGTTGAGGCGTTGTTTACCAAAACCACATTTTTCAAATCACCATGAGATAACTGGATTTTAGTTTTTTTTTGTGAGATACAGTGTTACGTTTGGAATTTCGGCCATTACTTGCAGAGACGGAGATGCACGAAAACTGAATTCCTGAGTTTGACACTTTACCTCTTTTTACATCAACATTAAATTGTTACCGTCACTGATAAATAAAACATAAAATCTAAGTTTTTTCATTGGCTTGGATCATGCGGATACATCATAGAATGATAATGTGATATAAACAAACTGAGTAGGGGTTAAACAGAGACCAACAAGAAGGTGACCTAAACAGAAGCCCAAGAAAGCCCAGTAGAAAGATGCAGGCGGGTGTTCACAAATAAATCATAAATGGATAGCAAAAATCACAAATCTCCTGGAGTAGGGCGAATAAATAGACTTTGCAAGTTCATCTTCATTTCAGAGTAATGAATCAGTATATGGAACTGAGCATATCATCGATTCATTCAATAACTTAGAAATGCAAAACAGAGACTACTCATAAGGCTGCTGAAAACTCTTCGACAGCCCGTGACCGGTTTCGCCATTCATGGGACTCATCAGGTAGGCGCAGCCTCTGGGTTCCCGTCAACCTTATGTTCTACCTAAACCCAAATTGCACGGAATTAGCGAAATGCACTCATTTGCAAACCGATTTGGTTTTGCAGGAACACATCTGGGACCCAGTTGAATCCCTTTGTGATTCACCTAGCAGGCTGGATGGCGGTAACAGTCTAACCACGGTGTCTCCTACTGGCTAAAGGTCAAACTATGGTCCTGTTTCATCTGTGGTCAAGCATTTCCCGCAAGCCGATTGGCAGCCATATTCAAAGGCTTTGTTCCCAGCGCTATTACAAAAGTGGAATCTGAAGTTCCTATAGGGTAGCGAGGCTCTGTTGATTACTGATCACAAGCCAGCTTCGTCCAGCTGGTTGGTTTTGAAGCAGCATCCTCGGTTGCCATAGTTTCTATCACTTACCACTCGCGTAAAAATGCTACCGTCTGCTCGATTTTGTATTAAACCGCGTTTTACATGTAATCTTAATGTTTTATGCACTGTCACCGATGAAAATAAATGAAATGTTGACATGCTGCGGTATCTGCTTTCCATCCGCACTGGCTCTAATGGAAGTGCTTTGGAAAGCTTCCTGGTGACGAAATCCTGCGTCTCTTGATTCCGATTTCAGAAAAAGACATTTTTTGGCAATGCAGTTTTGTGTCCGTTTTAAAAGCGCTTCATAGTTATTTGATATAATATGTTCGTCAGTGGGACAAACACCACTGCGATGTTCGGCGGGAGTGATGAAACAGCTAACTTGGGAGACTCGTGGAACAACTTCCTTTTCAATCAGGTTCACTAACAGTAGTGATAAAGTGCGCACCGAAACTTTTTACGCTGTAGTTAAGCGGAGATTTAGATGTTTGAAACTAAGTTATGCAAAGGAACCCTTCCGACGAGACAGGTGGGCCAACGATTTGACTACCATGAACATATTCCACTATTTTAAGAACCTATTGAGACGGATGTCCAGTGATGTATTCTTAATTGCACCAAGACAGGTCATTTGCTTTCCCTCCTCCCCCTAATGGAAACTTTACGCCACCAGGTTTTACCAGGGATCGTTAGTTCTAGCTGGAATTTCAGTGTTTCAAGTGAAGAGTTGAAAAGATGGTAACAGTAATACCGCAGTTTCGTTGTGCATTCCGCCGTCTGCGGCAAATAAGACCGCTAGGATAATTTCCACAGAGGACAATCGATGTGGCATAAGCACACTTTGACTATGCTTGTGACAAAAGTGTGACAGCGCGAGATCGAATGTATTGACAGATAATATGCGTGAGTTACAAATTTCAGATGTACTCACCTACCATATGGGTATTTCAAGTAGATATGAGTAATATATGGTTCAAATCTTTAAAAAAAATGCTGCACGCTGCTTCAGAGTAAAGATCCAGAAAAAGCCAATCAAAGGTCTCTCGCAAAAAAGTTTTTTTCTGCCTAACATTGTGACATTCAAAAAAATATTTGGTTTTTTTTTACCTTATTGGTCATTTCTGAGATTTATCAACCTTACCATCATTATGGGATTACATTACAAATCCGACTAGTCTGCAAGTGTTTTCTTATGGGTATTGGTTACATCGTGCACGGGACTGTTATCTGACAATTCAAATTTGACTCGCTAATTCAGACTTAGTTTCAGTTAGTAAATTGATTTAACATTGTGACAGTTACTGGTATTATTTCTTTGGTGCTGGTATCCAACTGAGTTGATAGAAAGTATGAATATCATAGCGTAATGTTTTGTCCTAATAACGTGCGTTGTTATCAAGGGTGCTTCTGGATTCTGCAACTAAATCCTCGTCGACTGAACTAGATGAACTTAATATGATCCAAGTATCATCATTAATTTACTGCTGAGAACCTACCATAGTTCGTGGTCTGTCACAGTCATCTGTCATTTGCCCAGGAATGTATGGTTCGCTGAAACAAATTTGGTTTCTTAATGTGATTCAGTGGTGAACAACTCTGATATACGAGAGGCTTGTTCCCTACTGAAACTGTTTCCTTCTAAATCTCCTCTATAAATGAATCGTTTTAAATGGTTTGTTGTTCATTGAGGCGAAAACGGTCATTTCTGGATAACACAATTGCAACATTAAGTGGCAGCTTTATCTGCACTGAATAAATTGTAATAAAGCATTTTTCTTCCCCGTATGTTCCATTCAGATAAGGATCGCTAGCAAAGGACCCGAGTTCTGCTAACCTGGTTTGCCTGTTCATTTATTTATTTCTAAAGCGGTTGCTTTTGAAGGATTGCAAGTCGGTTTCATACTTTCTAGCAGGATACTAGCATGCATGCTTGTATAATTTCTGCGATCCTATATCCAGCTGCATTGAAGTATGCGGACCAGAGTTGCTAGGAAAAATATGAATCAGTTACCGCATGGTCATCAACTTGTAACGCGCACGTTGCAAATACGTCTTTCGTATCAGTGTATGGTCCGCTCAATCCAAAGTCATACAATCCTCCTAGAGCAAATGAAAGTGCTAAGTGCCACTTGGTGTTTTAAAAGAGAATATCCACCACTGTAACCCTATATTGAGCCTGTAATCGTTACTATTGAACCCACTGGTTTTCTAACGTTGGTCTAGGTTCTCATGACATAACAATCGGAGCCATTTCACCTTCGGAGTTAAGTTGTGGTGACCATCAAACAGAAAACCAGCCCCATAACCAGTCCCCATATTCAGAGCATTTCACTGAGACACTTGTTTTCTCTAGTGATCCTCATACAAACTTATACTTTTTAATATTGACAATACTGGCAGATTATTTTGAACACAATGCTTAACAAACAAGTGACTCAACGCATGTCAAGAAGATCTCGCACACGAATTACCAAAAGCATATGACTGGACCCTCTTACGTGAATAGTACACTGCTAAATTAAAACATGAATGAGTAAAGACCCATGAATTCCGGTTCCTTTTGGAGAATGGACATGAATGACGGTTGTTGAATAGCCTTAAAGTAAATGACGTGATTGAACACCATCCCACAGCACTAAACCTGAAACGAAATACGTACCACCGTAGCTTATGAATGTAGGAACAGATCGAACTATACTCTTAGAAATTAGTATCATATATTAGTTCAAAAGTTATCAAACGAATGGTCCTTGTGTTTTCAGCAACAGAAGTCTTTGAAGCTGTGTAATTCAACACAGTTTTGTCTTTAAAGCGATTGAAATTCAGCAGAAATGCAAAATCCTCTTTTGGATGATTAGAATGAATTTCACATCAAGATTGCCTACTAGTGCAGGGATTGACAGGTCACTCACATAACTAGCCACGACCCTTGTCTGGTGGCATCCGGTAGAGTTATTTGGGACACTGTTCTTTACGAAAAGTTGCCCTCAAAATAAATCACAGTCTGGCTTGGAACTGTGGACCGCAGCTGCGGACCGTACAGCTGCCAAGTGCCCGATCTTCATTTCACCTAATCGTTAATGAGCACAAAACGAACCTCAAAAGAAACTGTCAAGATTTCTTTCCTGTTCCACTGTAACTCTCTAAGCAAAACGGCATAATTTTGTTCAAACTAAGACCAATTAACGCTTCATTCGCAATTCAAAAACCAAACCAAAAGAAAAGTGTAAATTCCATTTAACAAAAATGTCACTCGAAATGCCGCACCGAAAAAAAGTCAAAATGAAGCTTGTGGCTTCAGCAGTTATATGGCTGCAATTGAGATTTAACGCAAATTTTTCACTGAACTGAATAGCATAACACAAAACAGCTCCAAATTTAGAGGACAAACATGAATGGGCTGCACGATCACGGAATTCCTGTCCCCCAATTTCATGCTGCTGTTCTTACTACTTATTTCTAAAGGACTATAGTTGCTGCGAAATTTGTTCTGTTTCATCAGGCTCATGTGGTCTCAGCTATTGCTTAGAACGGATGACCATTCTCTGAACTGTTCAGTGTTGTCAGAGCAGATATGTTCATTCCATTTAGAGGAGTACGGTTGCTACAATATATGCAACTGTCTAATCTTCATTGTTACATTTCGCACACTATGCAGCCGTCCTTTTTTCTCTATGCGGTTATTCATATTTATCGTACTGTAAGATCCAAGCGGTCATGGATATCACAGGACAGCTGCTGCTATTAGATCATACGTGGTTCGTAGCCAGTAGTCAATAGAAACAGACAGACGTGGGCAACAGATGATGTACTGAGGACTGACAGGAACTGGTTCTACAGACAAACGGGTTAGTAAACATCATGAATCAAGCAAACGTACAATCAATATTGACGCAATCATCAGGAGCGTAGCATAGTCACTGTAGCAGCGGGGATTTCTAGAAGCAACAAATAAGCACTAAACGATGTATGGGCAGTGTGACAGTGTGAGTTGGCCGTATAAATGGGAAACAGTACAGAAAATCGGTATGTTTGGGATGCAAGGGACTGTCTTTTGGTTGGTCGCGCGACGCGGAGCTCGTGTCTAGCAGCGGGGATTTCTAGAAGCAACAAATAAGCACTAAACGATGTATGGGCAGTGTGACAGTGTGAGTTGGCCGTATAAATGGGAAACAGTACAGAAAATCGGTATGTTTGGGATGCAAGGGACTGTCTTTTGGTTGGTCGCGCGACGCGGTAGCTCGTGTCACGTGACAAGTCAGATCGCGCGGTTTTATCCGTTGAATACGAATCTCCGCAAAGGCTACCTGGCAGGTGCGGTACATGAGTAATGCAAAATAACAGACCACCCAGGCTGGTGCATTAGATGGAGCGTTCACTTACCGTCCGGGAACTCCGGGTTCAATACCTGGTCGGTCCGCTTCTCCGTCGGAGTGGGTGTTCGAGAACTTGTGAGAAATGACGGACAGGCATCAGATATTGACATCAGTCACTGGAAAATAAGCAGACCTTAGGTAGGAAAGAAACAGGGAAAAACGAGCAGCAACGAATCAAACGGTATCACAATAAACGGGCATAGGTCACGTTACTCATGAGTAGTCAGAAAACGAGGAAAGTCACGCCGCTCACCGTTGAGTTACAGGGTGAGTCAACAGTTACTGTGTAGACCGGATTCACGACCGAACTTTAAACTGAGACTAATATCAGTAATTGAAACCAGCCCATACTGAATCGCCAAAAAACACTGTACGGCTGCTTCATCCCTACGGCAAATAATCACTGGTGCACATCTCATAAAACTTGAGAGAGCTTTAAATCCGCAACTTCCCGGCTGGTAGTTTGAATGCGTGACCAGCTTGTCACAAGTGGATCATCAGCAGCATGGCAAACCCTGTCCAAGTGCGACTCATCATTCAACCACGGAGGCAACACCAAGCGGTCACGTACTGACCGGTTCCCTGAGAGACGACTTCTCAGATTGAAGCTTCACTGGTTTGGTGAAATTATCCTTACACTGAGCCACACATAGAAAATTAGCTAACCAGTTTTTCATGTTGTTCTGACACTTGACAGTTTTAGTCTGCTTGTGGGAACCTGAGAGGTTGTCTTAAATTGCCTTTCAAATGCAACACGAGGCAACGATGATATAGGCGCAGATAAATTCTCATGTACAAAACCACCCGTAACAAAATCGCCAAAGTTGATTATTTTGATGGTCCCTTAGCACAGAGCTTGAAAACAGATAAAAGGATAAATGAAAACAATTTCTTTAAGAAAACTGTTCACAAGGTTTCTCAAAACCCTTTTACAACCCACGACCCGTTTCTCACTTCTTGATGCAGCATATTCAGTTGCAAAACGGCATAAACGATAGATTCAGCTGAGTCTACCGTAGAAAAAACTGACATGCAAATGAGTGGACTTACCGACAATATTTTCTCTTAAAGATTTCGGTGTTTGAGTACTTCACTTTTTAGACAGTGGGACTCGATTTTCGAATATGACTAACCAGACAAACTAAAAGTGTGTTTTAAAAACTGAATTGTGTCTAATGCCAAGTAGCAAACCCCTTGTAAATGAGAAGAGAACTTTGGCAAGTTGCTTATGGTATTGTAGATGAAAGGCAGATGTGCGTTGCTAAAGCTTTCTGTTTGCGCCGAGTGACGAAATCCGTCTTCAAAACGTTCAGGTGAGTTATTTGGTACAAACAAGTATGAAGAGAACCGACGATGTGGTCTTGTTTGCTGCATCGTTCTGAGTTGGTATGGATGCCACAGCCAAGTTGGACGTTTGACATAAGTATTCGTATTCTTCATATTGAACCATGCATTTCTGTAGCACGATCAATTCATAGATGCGCTTATAATGGGAAATCTATAAGTGGTGTTTTGTACGTGCACCGGGATAAAACTTTCGAAAAGTTAGACCACCACTTACTTTTACGTCATACAAATCTGGTCACCGTGAAGGGAATAGGAAAAGCTTAAAGGAGATATAAATCAAAATTAATTTTCAGCTGCTTACGCAGAGGTAACACGTTTGGTTGAGGAATACACAGAAGTTATCATTTGTTATCGTTGTCGTTTAATAACGATACCAAATTCGAAGGCAAGTGACTTTAGGCGATTTCGAAAACGTATGTTGCAGTCCAAGCAAAACCAAACATTATACGACCAAACCAGATTGATTGAAACATGTTGTGTAATATGCTCGTCAGATTTTCTTACTGTAAATTTAGGTTGGTGTTTCCAACGGAATTTATGCAACACATTTCCTGTAATAGTATCTTGGCAGGGCGAAGTTGAACTACAAAATATCGCGACTAATTAGGCGACCCTAATGTAACGCACAAAACTCATGAAAATTTCTCCCACCCAATCCCCCTGTGTAATATGCACGCTATGGAAGCAAGGTCCCTTAGCACAGAGCTTGAAAACAGATAAAAGGATAAATGAAAACAATTTCTTTAAGAAAACTGTTCACAAGGTTTCTCAAAACCCTTTTACAACCCACGACCCGTTTCTCACTTCTTGATGCAGCATATTCAGTTGCAAAACGGCATAAACGATAGATTCAGCTGAGTCTACCGTAGAAAAAACTGACATGCAAATGAGTGGACTTACCGACAATATTTTCTCTTAAAGATTTCGGTGTTTGAGTACTTCACTTTTTAGACAGTGGGACTCGATTTTCGAATATGACTAACCAGACAAACTAAAAGTGTGTTTTAAAAACTGAATTGTGTCTAATGCCAAGTAGCAAACCCCTTGTAAATGAGAAGAGAACTTTGGCAAGTTGCTTATGGTATTGTAGATGAAAGGCAGATGTGCGTTGCTAAAGCTTTCTGTTTGCGCCGAGTGACGAAATCCGTCTTCAAAACGTTCAGGTGAGTTATTTGGTACAAACAAGTATGAAGAGAACCGACGATGTGGTCTTGTTTGCTGCATCGTTCTGAGTTGGTATGGATGCCACAGCCAAGTTGGATGTTTGACATAAGTATTCGTATTCTTCATATTGAACCATGCATTTCTGTAGCACGATCAATTCATAGATGCGCTTATAATGGGAAATCTATAAGTGGTGTTTTGTACGTGCACCGGGATAAAACTTTCGAAAAGTTAGACCACCACTTACTTTTACGTCATACAAATCTGGTCACCGTGAAGGGAATAGGAAAAGCTTAAAGGAGATATAAATCAAAATTAATTTTCAGCTGCTTACGCAGAGGTAACACGTTTGGTTGAGGAATACACAGAAGTTATCATTTGTTATCGTTGTCGTTTAATAACGATACCAAATTCGAAGGCAAGTGACTTTAGGCGATTTCGAAAACGTATGTTGCAGTCCAAGCAAAACCAAACATTATACGACCAAACCAGATTGATTGAAACATGTTGTGTAATATGCTCGTCAGATTTTCTTACTGTAAATTTAGGTTGGTGTTTCCAACGGAATTTATGCAACACATTTCCTGTAATAGTATCTTGGCAGGGCGAAGTTGAACTACAAAATATCGCGACTAATTAGGCGACCCTAATGTAACGCACAAAACTCATGAAAATTTCTCCCACCCAATCCCCCTGTGTAATATGCACGCTATGGAAGCAAGAGGGGACAGCGATTCTCCGAAGGCAGGTGTTCGCGACAATTTCTGTGGATCGAAAACAGAAATAAAGCTCATGAGTCAAAGCCCAGTGAGCCAGGTTGTGCACCACCAATACCTACACATACATCAACCAAACTGACAGACACCGTATAATACACCCTAAACTCAACAGCATAAAATCAAATGTCCCGCCCAATCCTGCCCGCTATTCATTGACATTTTATTAATATCGCATCACCCTCTCTATATCCCATCCACCAAAACATTGCGTTGCACAAACTATGAGCGTCCTCCTGGTTCCTCAATTGAACCGTATCATCACTTGTTTAAATTCATATTTTTATCACTTTTCAAACTGCCTTCACACGCTTGATACTATTCGCCGCAGGCTATTGGCACACCCAAATTGAGTTCGCCGAAACTATAGAGGTTTCGAAGTTGCTATTTTAATGGGGAGTTAGTCTAATTAATTTGCACCTTCCCGTGATGTGTTACACGTAGCGTTTTGTTTAATTGAGCGAAATGTCAAGGTCATTGACCATCGCCGACTTGCATTTTTTGCCGGCTTACGCGACATAAAACACGAAATCGCACTTTAGCGTATTTTGGCGTTCCTCCGTGTCCCTGAAGAATAAAATAATATCTTAAGAGTATTTAATGTAAATGCCACCCTATACGAGCCATCATAGGCGTTTGTTTGCTTTAGACACCTCAGATTTAACAAATGGGATATTTTTGTTCGACGAACCTGCTCACAACACATTTTCCTCATGGATCTCATATTCCAATAAGTGCAATAAAGTTAGATAACAGCACAAACTTGCAGTGGCAGTGCGAGGGACATCTGTGGATGATCCCATTTCCTAGATAAGCATAACTAGCTTGTAGGTAATACAGTGTTACGAGATGGCTGTGGGCGTCTTTCCTATTATAACTATGACGTTGATGACCACCATAAAGCGGTCACCACGATAACGGTAGCGGTTGTCACTCACCTCGACCACCTATTGTAGCTGCCGGATCCGTGTCTCCGTACGACGCTGATTACAGTTCCCCACATATGCGCGGCAGCCCAATCCAATGAGCAACGACGGCCAATTGTACTCGTATCTCTCCTAGCTTTCACTCATCTCGAATACCTGTTGTAATTGCTAGGCCCGCGTTTATGTGCAGTGTTGATAATGAGACTGCACCTATGCACAGCAACATAGTCGGATGGTCAATGGCGTTCTTTTATACCCTTAACTATACGC
>NW_008751657.1:6290797-6291800 GCF_000715545.1 Opisthorchis viverrini | reverse complement strand
ATACACAGTCAACCATTAACTTACTAGGTGCGACGAATTCCACGGCTTCTGCTTCGTCTGCAGGGAGCAACGTAACGTTGGAAGGCTTTTTCATACAAAAGTGGCGAATTACTGCTCTTTTTGGCATTCATGCAGTCGAAAACAACGAAATGTCTGGTACTCTACTCTTGAAATGCATTGAATGAGAAAAAACTTTGACGAGCCAAATTCTCCGCAAAATCATCCGCCGCGTTCACGTGCTCAGTCATAGCAGCCATTAAAATACGAATATCGCGGGCGTTGAATATCGTGGGGATCGAGTAGGTTTAAACAACAATCAACAAAACTGCGGCCGTTGGGAAGATCTCATACGCCCAAAAAATTGCCACTAAATGTTAAAACTTTATGTTAAAGTTTTCCTCCTTCGAACCACAGTTTGAGAAATATTGGGTGTGCGTCTAGACGCCGGCATACCCGTCTCCGTTTTTGTCGTGGGTCTAACTGTCGGTCGATAACTCTCAAGGTTTGTTGTACATTAATTGCTTCATTAATAGTTTTTCATACACTGCAGCACATTAACGTCGGGATCACCTTCGTTTTGAATTTGGATCCATTTTTCGGTGCTCGTTGCCCGATTTATCGATTTTGTCGCTTACAGTACTTGATAAGACAAAGCTTTTCGTGAATTTCATCGAAGATGCCAAGAGCAAGGAGCGGTGCATTAAACGAGAAGAACGATACAGACAGCAGGAAGTGATTCGTGGTACGCATTCTTCCATGGGCTCTTCGGCTGAGTCTAGAGATAGCAGGCGCAGCAGGAAATCCGAGTCAGCCTTATTATTAGCTGAGTTAAAGCGAAGTCAGCTACAGAAAATTTTGGAAATGCAGGCTGTTAGGGACGAGCAGGACCGTCAGATCCAGATAATGAAAGCTGATAACGACGTAGAAGCTGCTCGTTTAATGCACACCCTCTCTTGCTCCGAGGATGAATCGCGTGCCGATGATGAGTCAATTTCTGCGCCTT
>NW_008751657.1:6287917-6290726 GCF_000715545.1 Opisthorchis viverrini | reverse complement strand
TGTCGCTTACAGTACTTGATAAGACAAAACTTTTCGGGAATTTCATCGAAGATGCCAAGGACAAGGAGCGGTGTATTAAACGAGAAAAACGATACAGACAGCAGGAAGTGATTCGTGGTACGCATTCTTCCATGGGCTCTTCGGCTGAGTCTAGAGATAGCAGGCGCAGCAGGAAATCCGAGTCAGCCTTATTATTAGCTGAGTTAAAGCGAAGTCAGCTACAGAAAATTTTGGAAATGCAGGCTGTTAGGGACGAGCAGGACCGTCAGATCCAGATAATGAAAGCTGATAACGACGTAGAAGCTGCTCGTTTAATGCACACCCTCTCTTGCTCCGAGGATGAATCGCGTGCCGATGGTGAGTCAATTTCTGTGCCCTCAAGGGTGGCAATTTACGCTGAGGTATGCCGCAGGCAACATGAACTTGGAATGTCATGCCGCGAGCCTAAGTCTGATGCTAATAATGTTCCAGTCGCAACCACATCCAAATCGGTTGAGATACCAGTGTGGAATGACCCCACCAAAGAATATCTCTTAGGGCAGCACTCCCCCAAGTGCAACAACGAAGGGTGTATGGCTGGTAATCCTACGCTGGTCCCTTTGACTTCGATGGACCTCCTCAGAGTCTAATTGACTAAATCCGACGGCAATTCGCACGAGTATTTGAAATTCATTCGTCAGTTTGAATTTTATGTTGAGTCGAGAATGACTGATGATGGGCAGAGGTTGCTTTGCTTTCTGCATTACTGCAGGGGGAGAGCGCGCGAGGCCATCAAAGGTTGCACGGTACTTCCACCCCCAGGAGCCTATCGACGTGCTCGCCAAATCCTGAGTAGGCTTTTTGGCAGGGCTCATTGTATCGCCCTATCGTTATTATATGGGCTGCATGAAAGATTTAGGGCGCTCTCGGCTTCCCCAGCTGATTTGCTTCACCTCACGATAAAACTGAAGAAGTGCAAAATAGCCTTGGAACAGATGGGTTATGAGGCCGACCTGAACCCCTGTCGACTCTCGAACAGTTGGTCCGCTGCTTGTCAGTATCACTTCAGTAGAAGTGGGCCGAATACGTCGATGGTGTAGCGAAGGATGAACGTGAACCGATGTTTAGAGATCTTCGTTCCTCCATGGATATCAGAGCAAGGATATCCAGTGGTAGGTTTGGCACGATAGCCGATCAAACCAAAAGTGTCGCGCGGCCCAGACAACCCTTCCCAAGCAACCCATCAAACGGCAACACTCATTCGTTAACACTGTTTCTAAGACGCCTGAGTCCTGCCCTCTTTGTAGTGAATGGCGCCCTTTAACAGACTGCGTGAAGTTTGCGGAGTTTGAGTGTAGTAAACGCTGGGCTTTGGCTAAGGGGTGTAAGGTGTGCTTCCGTTGCTTGAAGGCTGGGCGCATAACCAAGGCATGCAACACCGAACGCAAGTGTGGTGTGAATGAATGCAATGCACGTCACCATTTCTTCATACACACCGCGCCTTACCCTCCGCGTTCGGTGCAGGGCACCCGTAACGCTGCCAGTGCACGTCAAGGATCAACAGCGTTAGGATTGCTCCCGGTCAGCATTGAAGGAAGTTTAGGTGAACCCGTTGTCTACGCGTTGTTAGACTGTGGTTCCGATAATACCCTGGTGAGCCACGACGTGTTGCAAAAACTGGGCATCCCGCCACACCCATCAAAACCGACTATCAAGACCATAAGTGGTACCTGCCTATCCGAATCATGCGTGGAGAACTTGGAAGTCTGATCCCTGTTAGACAGCACTTGGGTCAATATGGAGAAAGCGTTCGTTGAGCCTAGTATTATGCCGTCCGTTAAGGTCGAATCTCGTGTAGCACCGGCAAGGCGTTACGCGCGTCTGGACGGCTTGCCCATCACTGACATACCACGAAAGTATGTCGCAACTTGGATAGAATATGACGTACCGGACGCACACTGGGTACTGGACCAGCGGCTTGGGGCACGTAAACAGCCCGTAAACAGCACGTAAACGCCCCTTGGATGGACTATCTTAGGTCCAACAGGGGGTGAACAGCGGTGTCGCCTTTCCGTAAATTGCCTATCTCGGGAAGATCCAAACATCCTGCAACAACTAAATCGGCTATACAGTGACGAGTTTGCAGATGTTGACTCGCTTAATTTGGCCTTGTCTCCCGGAGATAGGCGCGTTTGGGAGTTCGTAAAAGCAAAGGTTCCTGTGATTGATAGTCAGTTCGTTATCCCATTGCCATGGAAAGACGATATCAATCGTGCCAGTTCCAACCTGCAGATGGCAACCATGCGACTGCAGAGTTTGAAAAGGCGTTTCTTGAAGGATGGGACCTATTTCCAGCAGTATAGCGCTGTGATAGAAAGCAACCTTAAGATGGGATACGCTTCGACAGTGCCGGTACATCAGTTGAGTTCCGAGTTCCGTCCTTGGTGATATCTACCTCATCACTCTGTCGTCACCCCGAAGAAGCCCGGGAAATTGAGGGTGGTGTTTGAGTGTGCAGCGCAATTCAACAAGAAATCTCTAAATGAATACCTCCATCAAGATCCAAATTGGACAACCGACCGGATAGCAGTGCTCTTGCGTTTTCGCATTGAGCGCGTAGCAGTTTCAGCTGACATAGAAGAGATTTTTATGCAAGTCCGCGTTCCGGAAAACGATAGAGGCGCCCTTCGGTTCCTATGGTGGCCAGGTAGCGATATTTCATTGGAGCCGGTGGAGTTCCAAATGAACGCGCACGTGTTTGGGGCGAAATCTTCGACATTCTGCGCCAACTTTTCTCTGCAGCAAACTGTGAAAATATTTGGAAATGACT
>NW_008751657.1:6230065-6287856 GCF_000715545.1 Opisthorchis viverrini | reverse complement strand
TTTGTTGTCCGTCCCATCCATTGATGCCGCCAGAATGATAAGCACTCAGCTGACTGAAATGCTTCTCAAGGCAGGCTTCCATCTCAGAAAATGGGCAACTAACGCACCCGAGGCCATAGAGCACTTGTTCAGTGCCGAGCGTGCTGAGTCACCGGTAACGTTGTTGGTTGCAACCCGCTCATGCACCCAACCCTTGTTATACAATAGGATGCTTTACGAGACGAATTCTGTTTCCAGTGTGATATACCGAGAAGACCGCACACGAGACGCGGCATATTGTCATCTGTGTGTTCCTTTTTTGACCCACTTGGTATTATGGCACCGCTTTGCTTACCACCTAAGCAATTACTACAAAGGCTGTGCCGAACCGGCCTTGGATTGGGCACTCCTATCGACCAGTCATGTGCAAAAGAATGGACAGATTGGGTTGACTTTATCACCTCGCTCGGTAAAATCAGACAATCTAGGTGTATGTTCCCTGTGGACGTTAGCTATTGAGGTGAAGCAGAGCTGCACCCGTTCAGCGACGCCTCAGAGACCGGATATGGGGTTGCTGCTTACGTTCGGTTCTGTGCGGGGCTTAATCGACCATGTTATCGATTGCTTTTCGGTAAGTCGAGAGTGTCCCCTCTCAAGACAGTATCGATCCCTCGGCTGGAGCTAACAGCAGCCGTGCTTGCGGTAAAGATATTCGGTTTCATTCATTCATTCTGAAGGACATATCGTTCGGAAGTTATTTTTGGACAAATTCCCAGATTGTTTTGCACTGCAGTACCGATCGGTCTTCCAGATTCCGGACGTTTGTTGTGAATCGCTTGGCAACCACACATTAGTATTCCAGTCCAGAGCAGTAGAGGCACGTTAAATCTTCGGATAATCCCGCAGATATGGCATCTCGGGGTATTCGGGATAAGGCTTCCCTGGGTCGGTGGCTTGATGGGCCAGATTGTCTGTACGCCGGTAATGATCTACCAGTATTCCTGCCAGCTGAATCAGGGGTTCCCGAAGGCATAGAATATAAGCGTGCATCTAAATGTGTTAATGCTATATGCTCAAGGGCTGAGATCGGCGTGTTGTTCAAGCGCTACTCCGATTGGTTTAAGCTTACGAAGGCTGTGGCTTGGTGGTTGAGGTTTTTAAAGTATATTGAGGAAAGGTTGAAGTCATCACCTACGACAGTATCGACTGGATAGCTTACAGTTCAAGAACTCAGAATAGCGAAGTATTCAATATTGCGTATCGGGCAGTCAGAGTTCTGCGCGGCGTAAATAGCTCAGATTAGGAAGTCTGACGGGGTGCACGCAAAATCATCATTATCCAAACTTTCGCCAATCCTACTGAACGACGTACTATGTGCTGGTGTTCGGCTCAGCTATTGCGACTACCCCGCATTGAAGCATCCACCTATTCTACCCAGTCAGCATACAGTGACCGAGAAGATCGTCATACACTATCACAAAATTCAAGGCCACCGTGGTACATTGGAAGTTCTCGCCAGCATAAGACAAGTATTCTGGCCTATACATGGCCATACTACTGTGAAACGAGTAATAGGGAATTGTTTAGCATGTCGCCGCCGTCTGGCCACTGCTGAGCAACAACTCATGGCTCCGTTACCCTTAGCGAGGGTCGAGAGAGGATGGTGTTGTTTCTCTTATGTCGGTATTGAGTATTTCGGTCCCATGCTGACCAAGCGTGGCGGATCTATGGAGGAAATGTACGGTTGTCTCTTTACACCCCTCCAAACTAGAGGCGTATACATTGAACTAGTACATTCCATGTCCACTGATTCGTTCATGTCACTGATGCGCTTCATTGCCCGTCGTGGAAAACCTGAGGAAATATTTTATGATAACGGTTCGAACTTTGTCGGAGCTATCGGCGAACTGCGCGAAAACTTGAAATCGTGTGATCAACAGCAGATCAACGATCGTTTGTTGAAACAAGAAATTCAATGGCACTTTCAACCGCCTTCGACAAGCCACCGTGGAGGTGTGTGGGAAAGAATGATACGTTCTGCGAGACGTGTCCTTACTGCTATCGCCTCAGAACAGGTCATCCCTGATGAGACTCTTCTCACCTTCGTGTGGGAGGTGGAGAGGATACTAATCAATCGACCGATAGTGGCGCCCAGGTCGGATGTCAGGGATAGGTTAGCCTTGTCACCGAACATGTTATTACAATTAGAGGAGAATACGGGGATACCCTCCCACTGCAGGCATTCTGTAAAGTTCACTGGAAACTGGAAACACGTGAACTATCTAGCTGATGTATTCTGTAAAAGGTGGATGAAGTTATACCTACCCACATTACAGGTCAGACAGAAGTGGTTACTGAAGGTTCGTAACCAGAAAGAAGGTGATGTAGTGCTAGTGGTTAGTGATGAGGTACAAAGGGAAAAGTGGTCGTTAGGCATTGTCACTTCATGTGAGGTTAGCTCAGATGGAATCGTGCGAACGGCTTCCGTGAAAAAAGGAACTGGAACAATACTCCGTGACATCAGACGCTTATGCCTGCTTGAGGGTGCTGAGTAGAGTGTAGACTTATTGGGAACTTTGGTTAAGGCGTGGAAAACGTCTGATGCCGAGAATCCCCGTAGAGGTCAGCGTTCTCTCTTCCACTAGACCCGTCATAGCCTAGAGCCCTACTTGAATGTATCCCCGTATCACATTGCAACGCATCGCTTGGAGAAATTTGGTGGCCGGTGTAACTCACAAAACACTTGAAAATTTCTCCCACCCAATCTCCCTAAAATCAACTGCATAAATTCAAATATCCCGCCCAATCCTACCTGCTATTCATTGACATTTTATTATTATCGCATCACCCCCTCTCTATCCCATCCACTAAACATTGCTTTGCACATACTATGAGCATGATCTTGGTTCCTCAAATGAACCGTATTGTCACTTGTTTAAATTCACATTTTTGGCACTTTTCGAACTGGTTTCCCACGCTTGACACTCGTCTCCGTGTTTGTCGTGGGTCTAACTGTGGGTGGATAACTCTCAAGGTTTGTTGTGCATTAATTGCTTCATTGATATTTTGTCATACAGTACTGCACATTTTCGCCGGGATCACTTTCGTCTTGAATTCGGATCCATTCTTTGGTGCTCGTTGCTCAACTTATCGATCTTGTCGCTCACACCTAAGATAGCCCAACAGCTCCTTTATAGCACATCGCATATCTTGCAGTGTTGTTTTTATTGTGAAACAGACTGTTTCTGTATCCCCAAACTGCCTTAACGCATTTTAAACTGGTGTTCGTCTCACGTGAAGGTCTTTGAACTTAGTGCTTTCATCGGCATCAGTTGCGCAGATCGGAAATTCCACGAACTACGACACCTACCCGGTAGTACCTACGATACCAGCCAACTTCTCTATCTAAAGCTTAGCATCGAAATTCGTGTTCATTGGTACTGTGAAATTGACGGCATTGAAGTTATTTCTAACGAGGTTTGCCATATTTTCTTGCGAACCTACGTCCTCTGCCTAGTACTGAATACACCGGGGCGCGGTTAAAGTAGAATTGTGATGTTGCGCCAAGAGAACAGGTATTGAATTCAAATATTTAGTGTGGAATCTGAGGCCAACATCCAATTTTTGGACAGAAACCTGCAAAAACGTATGCTGAGCATCAGTTGAAATTGATAATATCCGTTCAAGAACTCAGCGTGAAATAGCACTTGAGCTTAGTTTATATACCAAGGGCTTGGGAGAACACTTTTCGTTGAATTTCGCTTAGAGATTGCATTGGGATGTAAAATAATTCTTACTTTCACGAACTGGTGCTGGGTTGGTGCTGGAAAAACCAACGTGTCAAATTCAAAAAGGAACTTAGTTCCTCAACGTAACCCTTACCTACAGGGCCTCTAAGATTCTTGCGGTACTCGGTGTGCGAGTTTTCGTCATTATCATCGTTATCACCGACAGCATGACATCAGATTTCGAAACTGATGATTCGCCACCACACAAACTTGGTTTATTCAAATGACTCATTGCGACAAACGTAGCCGGCAAACGACTGGTGTTCAGCTTCCCAGAATCACAATGTTATCATAATGACGAAACTTCCTCATAATATCGGCCGCCATGGCAGGTAGAGGCCTCCGTAATATGCAGGCCCTTATGAAACTCTACTTCTTAGCTTGGACGCGGGTCATTGTTTATGTCCTTAGGGTCCTATGCAAATATGTTAAATGAAGGATCCCGGCGCAGCCGTTGGCAGTCGACACAGTGACAATGACGGTGTTCTGAGAGCTACAAAGGGTCCAGTTCAGGAGTAACTGCGAAGCAAGAGGCTCAAGATGCTTTTCTGGATTCGTTGGTGATCTAATGAGCCTCCGAAATATATCATAGCCGGCTAGTAAACAGGTGAGTCACTTCCGATCGGTGGCAGTGGTAAATCAGTAAGTTTTTACCAGAGATAAATGTCTGCTGACATTGAATGCCGCAGGCTACTGACCCACCCAAATTGAGTTCGCCGAAACTATAGAGGTTTCGAAGTTGCTATTTTAATGGGGAGTTAGTCTAATTAATTTGCACCTTCCCGTGATGTGTTACACGTAGCGTTTTGTTTAATTGAGCGAAATGTCAAGGTCATTGACCATCGCCGACTTGCATTTTTTGCCGGCTTACGCGACATAAAACACGAAATCGCACTTTAGCGTATTTTGGCGTTCCTCCGTGTCCCTGAAGAATAAAATAATATCTTAAGAGTATTTAATGTAAATGCCACCCTATACGAGCCATCATAGGCGTTTGTTTGCTTTAGACACCTCAGATTTAACAAATGGGATATTTTTGTTCGACGAACCTGCTCACAACACATTTTCCTCATGGATCTCATATTCCAATAAGTGCAATAAAGTTAGATAACAGCACAAACTTGCAGTGGCAGTGCGAGGGACATCTGTGGATGATCCCATTTCCTAGATAAGCATAACTAGCTTGTAGGTAATACAGTGTTACGAGATGGCTGTGGGCGTCTTTCCTATTATAACTATGACGTTGATGACCACCATAAAGCGGTCACCACGATAACGGTAGCGGTTGTCACTCACCTCGACCACCTATTGTAGCTGCTGGATCCGTGTCTCCGTACGACGCTGATTACAGTTCCCCACATATGCGCGGCAGCCCAATCCAATGAGCAACGACGGCCAATTGTACTCGTATCTCTCCTAGCTTTCACTCATCTCGAATACCTGTTGTAATTGCTAGGCCCGCGTTTATGTGCAGTGTTGATAATGAGACTGCACCTATGCACAGCAACATAGTCGGATGGTCAATGGCGTTCTTTTATACCCTTAACTATACGCGATGCCGCTTGTCTTCGCTAGCTACGGTAAACATCAGTGCACTATATATGCCGACCGGTGAAAATAATGCCTCAGCTATGCGTGATAGCCACATCTGACAGCCTGTCATACTCACAACTGTACTCGGAGTCATCCAACTTGGCTATTGGTCGTACCTGTTGGGCCGATAGAAACCAGGTTCCAACTATGCGTGACATCTTAACGACCAACGACTGCCCGTCATACTCGTAACTGCAGTTGATATCGCCTACGTTGGCTGCTTATCCCAATTGCAAGACCTGTGTTTATGTGCAACGCTGAGTATAAAACTGACGGTCTTTCATACCCTTAACTATACGCGATGCCGCTTATCTTCGCTGGCTACAGTAAACATCAATCCAATATATATGCCTACCGGTAAAATCAAGGACTCAACTTTGGATGATAGCATAATCTGACAGCCTTTTATACTCACAACTCTACTAAAAGTCACCTAACTTAGTTATTTATCGTCATACTCATACTTAGTCGATGCCGTTTACGTTTGCTACCTTCAGTAAACATCACAACTGCAGTCGACGTAACCTACGGTGGCTGCCTATAGTAACTGCCAGGCCCGTACACATGCTCGTAGCTAACAATAATGCCCCGGCAACACATAATAGAATAACCCAACGGCCAACGGTGGTCATCGCCTGTCGAACTGTAATCACCAACCAATTTGATAGCGCACTCCCAACCGGTAGGTAGACTAACCGTCAACTAACGGGAATAGTTTAATTGATACATGTGCACTCTTTTGGCGGACGCATCTGAAGATTTTCTCCACACAGCGGGCAGGGCTCGTTGCCGCAGCAATAACGGTGATATGGAAGTCGATCACGTTGACATCACCAATCAGCATGGTCAGTTGGCTGGCCACAGAGACCACAGGGAACAGCGTCGTTTGACGTCGACCGCCACCGTGGTTGGTTGCGTTTGCCATCCAGCACCAGAGGCTGACTGTCCTGTGCACTAACTGAATTTTGACGCAACATCACCTGGCTATGGACACGTGCGGGTTCCGACCGAGGTGTTGACTGTCTGAGAACATTTGGGGGTTTGTACCACAAACTGACTGTTACTAACAACGGGCTTCCAACCTTGAAGCGATCTGTCTGGTTGTACATCAGATTTGGCATGCATATTCCAATGTGCCTGAGAACCTGATTAGCGGCGTACGTTGTCATCCGGGAAACAGCACGTTGAACGTAGATGTCTCCCTCCCAAATTTTTCGGCGATCACAATAATAAGTGGTGTGTATTTCTTATTCGCGCATCAGCTCTTCGCTGTGATGAGCGACCTTCTGTACGGCATGCTCCAGGCTATCTGAGTGATGCACGCGCCTCTTCAAAAGCCCGTTGGCGTTCTCCAGGCGGTTGTTGGTCACATTCCCAAAATGTACCATTTTGTGCATGAATGGCCCACTTTCGAGTGATGTGGAGCCCGTGGGTAGTCAAATAAGAGACAAAACTGGGATCTGTTCTCCTCAGGATTTGCAAATCGTGGCGAAATCTACGCGATTAATGTTTGGTGCAGTCACTTACTCACCTGCATTGTCAGAGCGAGCCATGCGGTGGAATATGTGCCGACTGCGGTTCGAAATTGACTGCAAAAGTTACACCAAAGCAATGAAACGTGCGTGCTTCCGGATAGCTTGCTGTGCGTGGAAATAGCACATCATTATATCGCAGCCAAATACAGCTTTGGCAGCCCGCATCTGCGAAGTCATCCTGTCCATGACGAACGGTTTGACTTCATTGTGTTTACCCATCATATCCTTGAACAACCTGAACAGCTTGCGCAATGTCGCAAAATGCTCGCTTTCGACAAGGGCATATATTACGGGTCGACTGACACCCATGCCATTCGCCACAAGGAATGTATAAAGCTTGTACCTCAAGAGCGAACGCCAGGGGCTCTGAATTTATTTACTCAAGACGGTCAGTACTGTGTGTAGCATCAACGTTTAGAACGTCCGGGAAACGTCTAAAGAGTGCCATCTGCTGCGTTCGGGAAAAGCACAGGTTACTATATCTGCCACCCACCGATTCCACCATTAGCACGCGACGCACTCTCGAAACTTGGCTATGATGGATGACATGTCATCTAAAAAGCCGACCAAAAGGTACCAACGACCTACTTAACAATGTGGGTCGACATTTGACGCGATAGTTACGCACATCCTTGTTAGCGAGTAACTTTCCAAAGTGGTCGACGACGGGCTGCCGAATCTCCGATGACGGAGCACTATATTTCAAAAGGGTACAACACTCCTTCAATTCATCATTTGTCAGTTGCCGGTTGATGGGGAGCCTGTCAAAAATAAACTTGCTGCGTGGATGGTTGTGCTCCGGGTAGTAGGAAGTAACCCTCAAGCAGTCATGATACCGGCGAACGTGGAGCCTTGCCGGACAATCAGTACGACGTGTGCTACCGCGTACACACAATCAACCATGAACTTACTAAGTGCAACGAATTCCGCGGCTTCGTCTGCAGGGAAGTCTGCTGCAACGTTGGAAGGCTTTTTCATACAAAAGTGGCGAATTACTGCTCTTTTTGGCATTCATGCAGTCGAAAACAACGAAATGTTTTGCCTGGTACTCTTGAAATGCATTGAATGAGAAAAAACTTTGACGAGCCAAATTCTCCGCAAAATCATCCGCCGCGTTCACGTGCTCAGTCATAGCAGCCATTAAAATACGAATATCGCGGGCGTTGAATATCGTGGGGATCGAGTAGGTTTAAACAACAATCAACAAAACTGCGGCCGTTGGGAAGATCTCATACGCCCAAAAAATTGCCACTAAATGTTAAAACTTTATGTTAAAGTTTTCCTCCTTCGAACCACGGTTTCCCAGATATTTTGGGTGTGCCTCGAGCCGTCGGCGCATTGAATCCTCCTCACCTGAGAACGAATTCATCGACTCTTCATTTTCCACAATTACCGATTAGGATTATTTGACTCGTCATCTGAGGAAACCTTTACGTAAGAATCTGTGGTGAAGCCCTGAATCTCACTCGCATTGGTCGCGGGCGAAATCGGAAGTCATTCAGGGTCTTCGTTTTATGAAACGCATGCCGCTTCGATATACCGAAACCTCCTAATTGTTTGCAATCTCGAGCCTCGGAACTTCGAGTGTAGCAGACTCCATCTGGATGTTGACTCAGCCAAATTCTGGTGTGAGACTGGAGCCCAAGTTAAACGTCGAAAAGTACGTACATACATTGTTCTGTGGAGAGTCTGAGAATGATGATACTTGGAAGCTTCTAGGTCGAATACGGGAAAGGACCCGGATATCTAATCGTTTTCTGTCATATTCGCTTTACTCCATGGGGTAAAAACGGCAAGCAACAAATACACTCTCGTGCAGGTGACCAAATTATCCCTCCCTTGACTGAAACCCGCGGACTTCAAGTAGCTTTGTGGAGCACAAGTTGACTGGATGCTGGCGGATGTCAACCAGGTGGTTCACACTGGATTTTTGAAGTATTCCCAGTACGTTCATGATGTCAAAATCAAAGGTGGTCTTATATGACATGCTAGGAATGTCTTGAAACCCATCTTTTGGACTGCAGACATTTGTAGCTTTTCTGGTTGGTGTTGTTTGTTCAACTCCAAGAGACTGAAAGGTAGTGCTACCCCGATTTCCCGCATTCGCCTTTCATATAGGGCGTAGATATATTGAAAACTCGCGGCAACTGATTCCTTCAACAAGGGAAGCCCAGGCAGTCACTTCACACACGTCACTTCACACATTCTGGATCAGTGGACCGGCATCATGGTGCCGATTAGAAAATCTCAGTCCCGTGTTGGAAATCAGTCATCCATATAACGATTTTCGCACCCATGCATTTGTTTTTGCCACGTTCGTTTCTGAAAAACCGGGTTCTTCTCTCAACCCAGTCTCTAGCAAACTTCCGTCAAGACTAAGTCAGTGATGGATGATTATTTATCGCATTTTCTTGTCAAACGGCAGGATCAGGTCATATGCCTAAAGCTGCCTAACGTTTCGAATGCATCCACAGATGCAACCAACAAGGTGTGCATTTCTCGTGAATAACCCAAGTGTTACGGCACACGAGGACAAACATAGATTACAAGTGCAAAATTTTCGGCCAAATCCTGTCTTGCGCTGTTGTCAGAGCCCGGCATGGCTGACACCTCATAGAGGCCAGTGAAGCCGCCTACAAACAGATGGATCTGCCATTGCATCCTGAGTTTCTGAAAGAGCTTAAACTAACGGACCTCAGCTAAGGCCAGAAAAATTCAATTGCATCAACTTATTTCAACATTTTAAGGCGCATAGTATGAACACATTTGTTGACCACATGCAACTGCTTGGGAAGCGACAACAGACCAAACTAGCAATTTGATTGGTCCATAGTTGATCCGTTCAGACGGAAAAAAATAAGCAATGTAGGTGAAGTTACCTGCAAGAATCACCGCATCTCGGTGGTCTCTTGAATGCTTTTGCGGATAAATAATACTAAAGCGCTAAATAACCCAAGAGCGGTACTTAGGGTAATCAAATACTCCACAACAAAGCCTAAATTATCACTGCGGCAACAGCACTTCTACCTTTAAACTGCCGTAAGGATAAGACCCCCCTAGCCCATTTGATTTACGTTATCGATAAATTAACGGACTGACAAAATTCAGAGATGTATTTGTTAACAAACCAAGAAGTACCAGTGTCCATAAAAACCAAAATAGTGGAGCATATTGTAGGTTACTTGCGCCGCTCAGCAGTGAGAAGACGACTGTTACAAAGGACATAAGCACCTCAAGGTTGCATGCTAATAAGCCCTTCATTTTGTCGGAATCCTGTTCGCAAAATTGTGTATATCCCACGCTTACGTTTACGATTTCCACAATGGTCACCCGGCTTACTGCTCTCAGCCTATCTAGTGGTAAATTCAAAACCAATCACATAAGAGAGTTCAGTGTAGTCCCTTGCCGACAGGGTTATCGCCATGACTTATGGCCTCCGGTGACAGTTGGAGTGATTTTTGTGATACAACAGGTACTCGGCTTTCCATTGAAGCCCTTCAACTCTTCAAAACACATCTCAATGACTTCCGAGAAGATTACCAACCTGGATGTGGTCGGCACTTTTTGCAGAGCATTACAGAGAAATTAAATAAAAAGTTTGAACAATCACTTTCTTCATGCTATTTCGAAGATCCAAAATGCGATTCTAAACGTAAGTTTAGTGAGCAGACAGACTCCCTTGCGCTTTTTAATTAGGCACTTCAGCAGTGTTGTATCTGGTGTGGCGGAATAATTTGGAAGATTCAGATAGATAGATCTTTCGCGCCAGTTCCATCCTGGGTAATTTTGTGCGATAGGGAACGTCGGCAGTGTGTTAAAACATGTCACAAGCCCGGATTTTCATAGCCACGTGCTTAAATAGCAACTATTGCACTGTACAGTGCACATTGTATCACATAATACGATGCAACCCTTGTATACATCTTAAATGTGTTTCCGCGTACTTCCATACAGTAGTAGACCGATCTGATCAACTTAAAAAGATCCGATTAAGGGGAACCCGCATTAATACATTCAGAAAAAGTACGCTGTCTTAATATGGCTGAACAAGTTTGGTCAACCGCGACAGAAGCCACCGTAGCCGGCCAACACGACCGATCGGTGGTCCGCCGTAGAAAGAAATTAAAACCGTGTGCTCACTTGAAGCGAGCAGCTATTGACGGTTAACTGTGTTGCATCCTCATCATTGTCAGCTGTAGTAACTGCGTACTTGTGCAGTGGTTGTAGCACTTTCGTTTCATTAATACATTCAGAAAAAGTACGCTGTCTTAATATGGCTGAACAAGTTTGGTCAACCGCGACAGAAGCCACCGTAGCCGGCCAACACGACCGATCGGTGGTCCGCCGTAGAAAGAAATTAAAACCGTGTGCTCACTTGAAGCGAGCAGCTATTGACGGTTAACTGTGTTGCATCCTCATCATTGTCAGCTATAGTAACTGCGTACTTGTGCAGTGGTTGTAGCTGCCACTTTCGTTTACCGATGATTATGGTAGGTGGGGTAGGTAGCTGTGCATTGGAGGCGGGAGCTGATAAACTAGTGCGTAAATACAGCACTGTGGACTGTTGAGTGGATGATTGGGAAGGGAGCTATGCACTGAGGACAATTGCTTGGATACATGAGCGCCATTGAGGGCGTGACTAGGCCATGTCCGATTGTGTTGCAGGAAATAAACAGTAAAAAAACGTTCATTTGTCCACTTAAGTGTTGTGCTTTGAGGTACACAAATTTTGCCAGTCTGCGTGACCACCAGGATGCAGAATTGACTCGAACATACAACGTAAACTTGCGGTAACCTCGGTCTGTCGGTACTTTAGTCCCCTGCCTGGGAAGGTCTGGCCCAGTCGCGCCCTCAATGGCGCTCATGCATCAAAGCTATTGCCTTCAATGCATAGCTCCTTTTCCACCACCACTACCCCGCTTGACAGCCCACTGACAGTGCTGGATTTATGCACCAATTTACCAGCTCGCGCGTGCAGTGCGCAGCTACCTACCTCCCCCCCAATCCTCGGTGAACGAAACTGTGGCAGCTACAACCAGTGTACGACGAGTACGCGGTTCTTACAGCTGACGATGATGATGATGACCTGGGCATTCGATTGCCAGTCAGAGTTGTGATATCTATGCACTATGCAATTGTCCGCAACAACCCCACACGTAACCGCTATCCATGTCAAACGAGACTCGTGACGTGAGTTGGCACACCACAAGAGACATCTAGCTCCTGAGCGAATACAAGAAGTGATAATCCCAGTTTTCTCCTATTCGCCGCATCTCCTGTCAGTGGCTCGACTTACTTCCAACGTTTCTATTGTATTTTTGTGAATGCAGTCTAGAAATTCGAACATGAAGTACTGTGTGTGGAGCCAAAGTTTCTACAGGTCCTGAAACATCTATACCTTATCTTCTGCGTCCTCTGGCTATGCCAGTCCTCCTACAACATGGTTGGACTAATAAACCATCGGCTTCACAGGGTCTATCAAGATACCCCTAAAATCCACTGATTCGTGGTTCGGACTTTTAAGTCGGAGGCTAGAAGAAGACCCCAGAACCAAACTCTACCTCTGTCTTGTGGATTATGCTTGTATCTCAGCCAGACCTCCCTTCTTTCTAGATAATAGGGGTGTATCATTCGCCCTTATAGCTGTTCACTCGTCGACCCTTCCATCAACCATGTCTGTCTGATTCATTTAGCTGTCAGTCACCTAACGGTTGTTCTGTATCTAAGCCTAGTAAAGTAAGTTCAAATAAACCCCTATTAAGCCAGTGGGATCTGTGCACACTAAGGCTGTCAACATCCGCACTCTGAGTTTGATTATTTAACAGAAATCTGTTACTCAAACCCTGTTTCCTCCGACTGATGTATGCTGCGTATCCGAAACATAGACACAAGATCTCATTTTGGTCATGCACCTTGTTTGGTGACCCCGGTGCAATGGTCTGCGGCATCCTACGGCGTGGGAGTTTTGCTAAGCCCCAGGTTTGGATGCACCTTGATTGACGGAATCCCACTAAGTAATGGTCTTTACGCTGTTCAGTTATGGTCAGTGCGTCTCAGTTCGATAAACGGTGTCTATTACATTGACTTACGCTTCTATAGAGGATAGGTCTGAGTTGAAGGTTGAAAGCTTCAGTCGAGATCTGTCACGGCCACTTCGGTCAGCAGCAAGTACAGATATTGTAATTGTGGCAGGTGATGTGCATACTTGGATCGACCAAGTAATTCCGGAAGAGACACATTGAGGGTTGGGTTGAATTGATGCTCACCGCAGAGATTATGGTGAACAGTTTCTTCAGCAGTGTACTGAGCGTTTTTTCTGACCAGTATGAACTTTCGACACAAGCACTTACGCCATGTTACCTGGAGTCCACGAAATGCAAATCAGCCCTGGACTCATCTCAACCATGTGGCAATCGGCTACCGGTAAACATCTTCCATAAAAACTATCGTCCATCTTGGAATGTGCAAATTGAGTCTAACCACGACATTGTGGAGGCACGTGTACCGGTTTGCTTGCCCCTTTGGTACACACCAGCTGATGCGAGACCATTCAGTTCACCGTATGCAAAGCGTCACCGTAGCTCGAATTATCGTGACTGTTTGTAAAAGGCGAGAAAAGCGGTACCCACAGTTATTCAAACCGTCTTTCCAACATCGCTTCCACACCCAATTCAACACGATCATATCACATTCGGCACCTCTCATTGACCATGATGGTGGACGCCTAATAATGGATAACGTAAGGATTAAATGTTGGATTTCGATCGCCTGGGTAATGGAGAGAATTTGCTCCAACCTATTGCATTCACTCCGAAAGGGCGGAGGGTGGATGCTGGCCAAACTATCGGCGAAACGGATGGGACCTCGATTCGTTCACGAGAATGTCGTTTTGAACGGTAGGTTGAGCACTTTGAAAAACTCCATCAACTCAGCCTCTGGAAGAACGACATGAACCTGCATAATACATCTACATAGGCTTTTCATCAACAACGGAAGCCAAGCATGGAATTCCATAGTGGCACAAGGCATGCAGTCCGATCGATTTCTACCCCGCACTCTTGAAAGGCGATCAACCTCTTGTGGTCCGTCTGACTAACTTTCCCCAAAATAGGAAAGAAGAAAGAGTACGGACAGAGTGGATCTCTTCAACAGTGACTTCCGTATTCACAAGCGTTTCAAACACATCGTGGACAAAGCGGTCCATTAGTCTACTGGTTGCGGCTTCCGAAGTACTCGCAGGTGTCGTCCGTCATCGGGAGAATCATCCGCGAAAACCAACCTGAGTTATGCCTTGGTCGATGTCACATCAAGCATATCTCCACTTTATGACAGGTGCTGGAACTGCACCACTCCATCCGACGACTAGTAGTGGTCATCTGAAAGGCGCTTTCGCCTCTCAGTGTCTAGCAGTGAAAGATATATTTTCTAAATTCTCGTATCACAAAGGCTCTATGCACTTCCTCCCGTGGATGCTTACCACACTACAGCAAAATTTCTCCCGAGTTCACATCCAATGTTGCCAGACGAAGTTACCCTCTGGTTCCTATCCTTCTCCCTCTTCATAAGTGATGTGCTGCTTAAGTCTTTGCCTATCCTTAGCACCTCACGTGTCATTCGTTCACAAACGAAGTGCACTGAGAAATCATCCTTGGATAAGGCCCTTTAGAACTAAAGACCAATCCAAATAATTCTACAGCACTGTTGGACGTCCACTTCAGTGCCGAGTATAAAGTGTCCATACGGGACGGGATACAATTAAACCGAAGCCTCGCATACAAATGAACTGGTCGATGTGGTAGATAAGTTCGTTCATTTCAGCAGCTACGTAGGTGTCGTGGGTGCCTCCGAAGCATTGCGTTATATTGATGGGAACGTGTGGTCAGATACACCAGAAGTTCTTCTGGGACAATAGCCCTCCTTCGATAGACCAACCGACCACACTCCATGGGTTACGCTGGTTATGCCATGTGCTTCGTATGCCAGATGATCATTCACCCCGGTGCCCAGTTGGCCAACCGTGTGTCAACCGTGTGGGCCAACCTGGTCAATCTACGACTCGGTGGAGAAATGTAAAATTACTTGTCGGTCAGCCCATTTGTATTGGTAACTAAAGTCTCCCAGATGGGGCCCTGGGACGAGACAAATGCATGTTTAGTAACCCTCACTATGTCAAGCAGCTAATGGTGGTCCTACATCAATACATACTTCCTCCACTCCTTACAGTGCCAGGTGCCGAATGCCAATGATTTTTCTACATGTTTTGTTTGTCCTCAGCGAAAGAAATTAGCAGATAGAACCTACCTAAAGCTGCCACCTTGACAAGGTAGTCAGGTTTGAGTGCTGCAACAATCACGCGGGCTACGCTAGCTGAAACTTCGTTCCTCAGATTGCAAATATGTCAAGTAATCCAATAAGGAGCAGTCAGATTAAGAGCAGCGAGACTCCATTCTACGATTAATCGTATTGCAAGGCGGTCTGAGGGTAGAGTCGTACTGTCCTCTACGATAGGGTAATGAGGGCAGTAAGGTGTTTCTTCCAGGTGACCAGCATGTCCGTATTCATGGAAACGACAGTCATCATCATCAAAGACAGCAACATCAGTGTTGGCACTGATGCTTCACTGCCGTACTGGAAGCAACAGTGCTGCCTTCCCCCCAGAAACAGTGGGTTGGAAATGTCCATCTTAAAAATCGTACACTGCAACCGCCCAGCGGTTGACCATGACCGCCGGTGCATTATTAATTACGGTCAAAATACTTTTAAAACCAGAGTCCAATGCTTCTCAGAAGGCACCTTCCATGTGTAGTCGCATTAGGATTCAACCTATCAGGCCTTACTCCCTCTCTTCGCGCCAGGTCAACCCCCTATCGCCAAGCGGGTCAAACTTCTGGCTAAGGATAAGGTCTTCGTACAAAACTCTTTGTCCTCAGGCTCTTGAGACAAGACTTAAAGTGAGGTATCTCAACCCAACTTCCTTCCCTGACCTGGACAACCGGGAAGTATCATTTGCTCGCATACTCCTTGTCCACCGATATCCCTCCCCAGTCCCTTCCCACTACACAAGCAAAAGTTACAGGGGCATCTGATTGGAAGTTATCTTTCTGGTGGGCCTTATGCACCACACCGTCCATTAACAATAAGCAAAATATCACTGTGCTAAACCCGCGAACCCCCTTTTACGTAAGAGTTTTCAACGTCCGTACATTGTGTGAAACTGGCAAATAAGCAATCCTTACCGAGACCATATACTTCTTAAATCCACGTTTCCTAATTTGAAACACCTGTGGTGTCAGAATGGTGTATCCCTGAATCTCAAGTGGCGTGTATACCGAACTACAGCACGGGCTGTTGTGTTGTATGACTGTGAGACTTGGCCTGTTCAATCCGCGGGACTGAGAATTCTTTAGGTGTTTGAAAACCGTTGTCTCGGAACTGTTTCCTGTGGGTTGGTGTCGGCGAATCCGTAACGAAGTAATTAGAAGGCGAAGTTTCGGTTGTGCAGCGGGGACTTCCATTGAAGAATGTGTCCAGCGCCAGGAGCTGCTTTGGTTAGGTCATATGTTGCGCATGCCGAACGATCGTGTGCTGAAGAGAGTGCCGTTTTCTGTGCCCGATTCATAGTGGCGAAATCAGAGTGGTGGCTAGCCCTTGGTCTGGCAGAGGGGTGTAGAAGAGATTACGAAACGTTTGGGTGCTGTCGGTGCGACTCACCTTCCAGGATGGAGACCGCGTGATCCCCACTGCGCGTGGTTGGAGACGCTGCAAGAAATGTCCGCTAATCGATGTCAGTGGCGTTCTGATTGTCAGTATCCATCCAGATTGCCGGAATGTGTGTGGAATTGTAGACCCCTTGGGATAATGGTGATAACTTAGCACTGAGTCTTTTCCCCGTCCATTTTTATTCTTTCCTTCACAGCAAGATCTTTAAATAAATCATGACTGCACAGCAGCGAAGCATCAGTGTTGAACACAAGTCATTCTGTCAATGATGATGTTGGTGGCTCCCTTAATGTTGATGCGTGCCGTGTCTCTGAAATACATACGAAACCCAAGGATGGCTATGCATCTTCGAACATCAAGGATGCAATCAACTCTTTCATATTACACTTTATGTCCCGTGATTCAGAAGCGATTACTAATGGAATATATGTGGATGGCTGCACGTAAACCAGGAGCTGAATGTACCTTGCAGGATTGAATTTCAGCAAACAGTCATCATTGCACCCTTTGGTCATCTAGCTCAATCAATCTCAACGCCACTCAACATGTTCGTAGTATCGGCATACACTCCAACGGACTGCACCTCTTACCTTGAGGAGGGCACTTTCTATCAAGAGTTATCCGGGCTAATTCGTCAACCAAGAACCACTGATGTTGTGGTCCTTGTGGGCGATATGAATGACGCCGTCAGTTGTCTGGGTTCCTTGGAATCACATCTTGGCGGTCAATTTGGAATAGCTGCTCATTGCACGGCTACCAAGGTTAGAATCATCCAGTTATGTACTGATTATCAACTGTTTCCAACTGGTACGCACTGGGTGACCACCAAGTACGAATCAGCCGGGGACCCAGTTGAATCATATGGCCATCAGCCACCAGTGGATAATCCCGGTTCAAGGTTGTGTTACTTTAAGGGCACTCAACTTGACCCCGATTACGCCATAGTGCGAGTGCGCCTCACAGTCCGCTTCCCTTCATGCAAGTCTCGAGGAACACGGCAATCCACCAGCTTCGAAGGACTACCGTGGCTCAACAGGATCGATCTGAATTAGCTCAACTAATCTCTACAACAAACCAACACTGTACTGGTTTGAGAAAACATGGATGATCGTAATCACCATCAGAGACAGTGACATCAGTGTTGATACGGATGCTTCGTTGCCGTACAATTGCATAGTTTATCGACGTTTAAAGCCTTAGAATGAAAAGAAGAGAAACGAATGGGTGAGGAGGGGGCCAGGTGCTGAGTTGTCGTAAGCATTCTGAGGTGCTCAGTCAAACAGTCTGGAATGAAACTGACAACACGAATGCCACTGACATTGATCAGCCACTATTTCTTGCAATACCTACAGACGAGCGCAGGTGGGGTCACGAGTACCTGATCCTGGAAGCCGCACTGCACCAGCAACACCCAAACTCCGCATTTCCTCTCACAATTTTCTGTCAAAACGTGATTTTTGCATGGCAACATAGTATTGGAGCCATTACCAGCAAATTCAGCGACGCTGGTCATTGTCGTCTTTCTGGATGCGACCCCGAGATGAGACACATTAATGGTTAGAGACACTATCAGGCATGGTCTGTTCCGCATATGTTTCGCTATAATGAATGAATTCGTTTGAAAAATTTCTTGCAAACAGGCTTTCGTCTAGTCGCGTCTGAAATCCGCTGCACTACTTTTTTATGATTTTTTCCTTCCAGAAAGCAATTCTGGCGCAAAAATTTAATACCTAACGCTCGTTATAAACGGAAACGCCACAAAAATCGAGTTACACCAGCTCAACCCAACTGCCCCCGAAGTTTGCGCAGTTGCTTCGAATTCCTCTCGTGTAAAAAACGTTCCAGAGAGATTAATCTTTGAAAATGATTTTCATGGTTTATTCAACTTGAGTTCCAAGCCTGCTTACTTTTTTATCTTTATTATCTACCGTTTGATGTTCTTCCGTGATATGAAACAGCGATAGTGTTTGTAGATGAAGATAATGATGACAGTGGTGAAAGCTCTCAACAGATTGGAAAATTTGTTTTTCCTTATAACAGAAACAAAGAAGGATTTTCTATCCAATGAAGACATTACTTCAGTGGGATCTTCTCTGAGTGAGGCTTTTTCCCTACCGGCCTATGCCAATGCTAGTGTGGTGGTCGCTGCAGCTAGAGCGGCAATGCAAGAAAAGCAGTCCGGTCAGATACCATCCGTGCGCGACTGGCGTTCAAGAAGCACAACGAACAACAAACTTGATTCAGAGACGCAAGAAAAACGTGACACCAGCTCAGTTCGTTCCAGCAGAAAGCAACCCACTAAAGAAAAGGATGCGACAGACTTGTCTTCACCGTACTTTGAACCTAAACACGGATGGCGTTTTGGATCTCTTTGGTTCCGACGCAGTTTCACCATATTATGGCGACATCGGTCTTCCTCTAGGTCAGCTCAAAAGCCTTTCTTCGGAACTGCTGAGAACCAGTCCGTTTCTAGTGTGCCATGCAGGTGTGTATCTAATCATTCTTCGGTTCACAAATTTCAACCCAACGTTTCTAATCACTATCATAAGGGAACAGCACTGAATTGTATCAGATATTTTATAAGCAGTTAGTCTGGTAATTAATCGTTTGGGCAATTGTCGATAAACCAGCTATTCGACCTAAGATTTCCTCCGTTCTTTGTCGATTTTCACTTGTCTCTGTTCATGCTTCTTCGTTATCTCCACTAACGATAAGTCCTCTTTAAAACACTCCCAAGTGACGACTCGCTCTTTATTACGATCGATTTTTCTTCCCCGATAGGTTTTGTCATATGTTTGTCGCATATGTTTTGTCTCGTAAACTGATTGTCATATTCGACTTCCTTCCAATGCTGCATACAGTTTGTTCCATTTTGTCGGACACCACTGTAGCCTATTCAGTGAAAATTATGTTGACGTACGAAAGATATTCGTAAGCTTGTTGGCCGTTAATGTGTAGCTCTACAGCACGCGAAACTTGACATCACTCACCCACAAAACGGCCACATCACTAACGAGCCCTCATGGGCGGGAACGAAACTCCGTTTCTTAATCGGTCGGACGAAAGTTGGTACCGGTTAGAATTAATGAGTCCTAGTTCAGTACTTGACTAGCGTAGGCCTCTTTTTGTATGGTTAAGCCATAGATAGATTCATTACAGAAGGGGTCATTGGATGGGGTACTGACTAACCGGGTTAGTTTTTAGCCTTCGAAATTCAACTTAGGTTTGTCCTCACAACCTAATTTAGATGATGTGCCTGGATTAGCATAATGGACTGTCAGTTGTGTTTACACCCACCACAAAACATAGTTAGTGTCTATGATTGTGGCGGGGAACGATTGAGATCAAACTAGCCAGGAATTCCTTCCAAAACCTACTGGCATTTCCCGGCGGTCGATAAAGCATGTTGCCATTATAGCGCTGTGGGTATGGCCGATAAGTAGCTTCCGAAAACTATGTAGTTGAATCGCCTCTGGCATTTCAGACTCGTCTTCTATTCTACTGAAATTTCATGTGCATATATTAGCATGTCTCCTTGTTCGATGACGAAACATTTGCAAATTGATTGCCATGCTCGGTGACCAATTGAACAAGGAACTGGTCAGCAACCAATAAACGCATCCGAGCCACCAATATTCCGACACATTGCCAATGCTTTTCCCCTATGACGGCTACCTATCCAGTACCAGTGAGTTATGCCGAATTCGTAACAGAGCGTAGTCAGAATTCAGCTGATTGTACTCCTAGCTAGTTCTTCCTGTTAGAGTTGTGAGTCACACTGGCGTCACGACTTTAGCATATGTTGTTCATACCTGGATTTCGAAAGCTACAACCATTCTAGTTTCCTCGTCTGTTTTTTATTCGGCTTATGAGTTTTGACAAAAATTACGTTCACAATATTCAGTTACCTTCATGCATTTCGAAAAACCGGCAACACGGCATGTTACGGGCTATGTCGTGAAATTTCCCCTTGCCTGTTGTATGTACATGACCGGACAGAAAGGATCGAATATTTCGTGTTTCAATATGAGATATTTCATGTTCAGAAATGACCGAATCGTTTCATCAAGGTCCACCAAGAGTATCTTCCCAGTAACCATATAGAACTAAATCTCCATCGGATTAATTTAAAATCACTTGATACTGTGCGTGTTGAGTTTCTGAATAGTAGTGACTTCAGTTTTGTTGTGTTTGGTCGTTAAATGAGAAAACGAGTATCATGCTTAGGAGGAATACGGTAAATTTGCGCCATCACCGCGAATCTTTCAACGACGTTGGAGAGTTTCTCTAAATGGAAATATGACCTTTTTGGAACTGGACACACTTAGAAATTGGATGTAGGCCTGTGGACGCTTGTGAAAAAGCCAAAATCACTTATTTAGGACATAATGTTACTCCTGTTAGATGGAGTTGGATACCTTCTGGTGTAGAATTCACAACTGTCCCAAGAACACTGGATTCAAAAAGGGGGCGCCATAAAATTAAGGGATACTTTACTTCCTAATGATATTTCCGCTGACCATTTCGCCCCCTCATCTCCGAAACAGTTTACTAGGTTGACCTTCTAACTGAGGCTTTCCCGTTTCCATTCCAACGCAGCACCAAAATCAGTTTTCGAGTCACCCAATATATTAGTGTATTTGGCGGATCTTCAATCAAACATCTTCCGGCGACACAACAAGAGGCGGTTCTTGATGATTGAGGATGACCATTGTCTTGTCTTCTTCACTCATCCTATCTCCTATCTAGTAATGGCAAAAGGCGGTAATGTTCCGAAGTCTAGATAATGCGCGACTGAGGTTCAGCTGGTATAAAACGACTGCGCTGTAACAACAGAGCGCCCACTTTTCGGTGGGTTGGTATAGCGCATTTCCCAGCAGAAATCCGCGTCATGCTATGAATTATAGTAATCAGTTCTGAATAATACGCTCCCATTTGAGGTCCGCCAGCTTCTCGATAGATGAGGGGATGCATAATTCGTATTTGATGTATAGTGTTGGTTTATGTTGACTTTTTGAAGTATTCATTACATGCCTCGTTTTTTGGTTGTGATTTTGCATATCATCCCCAACATTCCGTCTCATTGGACAAAATCCGAAATTACTACAGAATGTTGATGCACTGGGCTCAAAACGACGAACGTGTCATGTGAACGAGTTTCTTGGTTGAACTATTCCTAATATGTGCGTACTGCGGGAACGTAGGAAACTTTCCAGACTCACTGATAGGTTGAATCTGTTTGAAGATGGTACAATTTCCCGGAACACCACCGATTCTGATGTTGTGCTGCCCGTGATACTTCAAGTCTTGAGACTGGAGCTGATCGCCGAATGCCACGAGTTGGCACACACAGGGTGCACCAAGACATAAGACTTACTTTTGCAGAGGGCCTACTGGCCCAGGATGAGAAGCGAGGTGATGGATTATGTGGTGTCCTGTAAGCGGTGCCAACTGATGAAATGGGTTAGGGTAGGTGCAAGTCATTCCATGCAACCCATCCCTGTATCAGAGATCAAAGAGTTATTGTCCGTTAACGTCATGGACCCCTTTTTGGTGAAACCAGCGGAAATCAATATGTCGTGATAATAACAGAACACCTGTCACGGTGAGTAAAGGCGGCAGCCGTGCCAAATCAACGAGCGACCACGATCAGTAGTAGTAATGCGTCACGTCACAATAACTAATCGAATAATCATTCAGCAGTAACACCCTATCGGTGCCTAGCTGCAATGCCATACGAAATAAGCACGAGGGCTGGGATACTTCCAGGTTGCCCAAGCCTAGACAGGGGAAGTCGAGAAGCGGAGGTCGGGTTCGAACCACGAACCTTCCGGTCAGTAAATTCGCGCTCTAATTGCCGAGCCATCTTGCCCCCGCATCACATCGTGGGCAACCACGAGGTGCCAAAAATGACCCTAATGGACCAGTGGCCTTGCTTCGAGAGCGAAGATTTTAGGATTGGCTTGCAGAAGCCTGGCATCAGACGGCTAAGGACGGCACCATACCACCCGCAAACAAACAGCCTAATCACCTGGTAAAGTTTAGTCTATTAACAAGACTAAGAACTAAGAAATATTAGCAACTCATGGCCTGTATAAATCTAGGCTAATCTCTATATGCTCCCATAACGCAATGTTGTTACCAGTTGTCAAGTATTTAAAAGGCCCGATCACCGTAGGCCTCAGACCTCTTAGTGATATTTTCTTAGTTTATGCGTAATAAATCGTACGGTCGACTTGTGTTGTTCTATTCCAGTGGAGGTTTCCGATCTAAATCTTATCCCCGCTTTCCCGGTTCGGTCATAAATATTCTCGTGGAGCTGGTTCGTGAGGGGACTGTGATGGAATGGCTAGGAGCCCTTAGTACGCTTCATCATGTAAATCCCGGTGGACGCGATACAAACCCCAATTTCGCGGAAAACGGATTACCTGACACTGGTTGGGCAGAGTCGCGTCTTTGTTTGTTCACCACAAGTGCAGGACAAATCCTAGAGGTGTACACTCCTCCATCGGTAAGTATATTGTGCTGTCTGCTACATGGTCCTCAGTCGCCTACGTGGTTCCACTTTTAGTTATCCCGTTTACTCGGATGACAGCAAACTGACCCTGTCATGTACCTTAGTGGCTTCCCTGCACATTTCGTCAACATTCGTGGCTCCTAATCCTGAGCCAGGAATGTTGACGAACATCCGTCCCCTTCACTTGGTTTGAACTATGATGTGACGTCCCGCCACACATGCTAACCAATGGACGCTTTGTTGCGTCCATATTTCTAAAATGGTGAAAACCTGGTCCTCGGGTTGTGGTATGATGCAATCAAACTTAACGTGGCAACCTTGAAACTATTCTATGGAACGTTATGCAGCTAGCAAATAATTTACCCACCGCGTGGTCGACACACTGTCTGGTCTATCCATCCGTACAAATGCGACCGCCTTAGAACTAGACTGTTACTACTCTAGTGTTTTGTCTATGGGCGTGAATGTCTCTTAGCTAGACCTGGCGGATCTTTCTGTTTGGTGACTAGATGGCTATCAACCTTGTACTAAACGAATACAGTCCCAGGGATTCCCTTTTTCTGGACCCGCGCGAAGGTAATTTGCACTGCACAGTGACGAGCAGGCTCGTGCGCACTCAGGCGACATTAAGCAACATAGATAACTTAATTTCTACCATGTGCCATATCTGTCACTCATGAACTTAAGGTGAAACGGAACCTGCTTGTGCTATTCTTTCATAAAAACGCCAAAATTGAATACATTTTATAGATACGGTGAAGAAACAATATTCCTTATACACTAAAATGCTGCTCTGCTGAATTTTCACTGTAATGAATTCTGAATGCGCTGTCAAGAGGCTTTGGGAAGCAAAGCCGCGGACGTGGTTAGGTGAGCAAGCGCATCATCACACGCATCCTCTAAAGCTTGCCAGTCTGATCCAGTCACCGGCATATACGAAGTCGTGACAGGTGAACCAAGTAAATGAAATGGGAGAATTATGATACTCCCAAGTGTGACTCAACAATGTTGGTCTATGATCAGGTGCGGATACTTGCGCAATCAATCGAAGTGAGGAATGCGCGACATGTTTTGGGGGCACATAGCTTCCACTCTCAACTCCGTCGCAAAACTATGGAAATAATACTGCATTTGATACAAAGATTCGGAAAATCCTTCAGCTTATTCGGTTTATGGTATTACCTAGGTTTATCTGTTTTCGTTACAGAAGCCTCATTTGCTGAATCGCATAATCCACGGCACTTCATGATCGTCCACTGGTGGTTTCTGATTAGGCCTGTCGTCAAATTCAACCGAAATGTTCGTAGTAGTATTAACTTTTTTCTGGTGCTGACCGACATTCACAATTGTGAAGTGTATCCAGCGTGACTGACTCCGTTATATATGCTCACCATTCAGCTTGGTGGTTCCTTCAAAATTTCCAACAGCTTGTCTATGACGGACTGATTGTTTGCCGACTTCACGTCACAGCCCGCTAATCGACACGAAGTTGAGTATTCTGCCTGGTTTGCCATCAACCGTTGGGCTACGGTGCGCTAGACAACCCGTTTCCAGACGAATTTGATTCCTTCCTACTTGCCAGCCTATGGTGGTTAATGTGTCTAACACTACGAATTCCCCATTGTGGGTGTGTTTTTTGATGCTGCATGACCCACCGTCTTGTTTCTGTTCATCCACCTAGGGACAACTAACCCAAGTCGCTGAGTTGTTTTTCGTACTTCCAGCATACAGATGCTGTCCGGAATTGATTTTTTGAGCCTTGCTTGCCGGTTGACTCACATGGTGATTCATTCTCAGTTGAAGCTCTGCACATCGTTGGTCTTTCGTCCCAGGATAGATCTATGTGATTTAATCTGAGTTCACAACCCATTCTGTGTCCAGCTTCATTGGCAATTGATCTGTTTACCCAGCTTGGCAACATATTTGCAGACGTTTCGTCAGCATTCGTGTAGACGTCTTCACTGCGCTGTTGGTGGGTAGTCCCTGTCTTCGTGCTCGCGTTTATATAGTTCGCAAAGAGCAGCTTTAAGCTATAACCTGACTGGCTATTGGTAATCCTGTACTTGGATTCTGATCGGTCCGATCGCAATTTGTATTGCGTTGTAGTCTGTATTTCTGGGGTTCGACTGTCACACATGTTACAATTTTCGGTCGTTGTTTTCTCTTCTTGTTGGTCCGTTCGTGATCTGCATTGTGTCGTGGCCCACCTTCCTGTTGTTTGGTTATTTGATGATGCGTCTTCTATTCTCAGTAGTCTGCTGTCCTCGTCCTGGTTGGTCCTTACGCAGTATACGTTTTATGTCAACGAGCATGTTAATTTTCGTCTAACCGCGGACCATGCACATACAGTCCATTCTTTTTTGTAAGGCCAGCACGTTTTATTATTTTTTTGTCGAACTGCTCACACACTGACGTTTGTCACCACAAAGATTGAGTTCGTTCACCAAAGTACTTATGAGTGGGCATTATTCATGGACTAAAGCAATAAGGGCATCTAAGCCAATGAGATCAAAGCACCTTAATTGTGTTCACCTTCATTCGACGGAAGCTCGAAACCGAATGAGATAATCGATGCAACATGTCAATCAGTGGTGCGACAAGATAAAAAAGACCAAAGGAAGTGGAAATTCTGTCACGACAACAACAGTATGCAGTCCGTGAGTATCAGAACTACCGATTGCTTTTTCAGCCCTAGACAAGAGCCATCGAAATACCATGCGTGAAGCAAAACACAAACATTATCCATTGTGCTATTTTGACCTCTGACTGCAGCAACTCACCTTTAATTAGAGACCACTTCCCGTTAGGTTCACAACTGCGTTTCTTCTGAAAAAACCCTTCCTCCACCAAGGGCAGACGAATATCCACTTTGTCCGCGATGGTCCCTTTCGGGAGAATTACGGTATTCTTAAACGCTGGTGGTTATGACACATTTTCCTGCCGCAGCTTCAAGGCTATATTTGGTATATTCTCGCCGTTATCGTTTACTATTATTGTTGGTAATTGATCACCACCAATATTCCAACACACTAGCATATCATTATTTATCGTTCCAGACGGACAAACCTCGATACGGTATATTTTGCAATTCCATTGTTGAACTGAAGTCCATTCCTCGTAGTGAACTTACCGAACCCAGGGACAACGTCTTCCTCGTCAAAGTTAGTTCCCGCTGTTGTTGTTATTGCCATATTTTACCTATTCACCCTTGTTCAAAGTTCATGCTTATGTGCATTATGGAAAAACCTCAAGTTTCCCTCGTATTAGCTCCTCGGTGCAGCTGCCTACAGGACCTGTCAGCAGAGCCGCAGGTGGTCACATTTGACGCTTCCTATGACTGAAACCCTTTGAGATAAATACACCATTCGCCATACTAGGCGATAACCTTTTCGGCTTTCCAGTTTACCATAAAACGTAGTGCGTTTCTGTAGTTCGTCGAAACCACTCCTGTTTAATGAGTGCTTCCCTACGATTCAGTAGCAATAGCACAAGAAACCACTCAATTATTTTCAGCCTTGGGCTCACCAATCAGCTGCACGCAGTTGCGGTACTTTTTGCAATACGGTCAACCGCAGAAGTCCCAACTTCGTAGATAGGAATATGAATGACCACAAATTCTCCAATTTTGCACACTTAGAAAAGTGGCTTACTCATCCTGGCTTCATTGGGAATGCTTACAGCTCAAACTCCGAATCAGATGTGCTTGCTTTCTGTGTAGCGTTTTATCCTCAGTTCTGAGCAAAACGCTCGATTTCTCGAACCTTTATTCTGATTGAAATTCATCTACACATGACAGAGTTGAACTCTGATGAGGATCGTCATCAGACACAGCAACATAATTGTTGATAATGCTGCTTCACTGTCGTACATCCACAATGTTTATCTAAGTATGTTTGAAGCCTTAGAATTAGAAGAAAAGAGTGGGTGATGGAAGTTTCCTGGTGCTGGCTTGTCGCAAGCATTCTGATGTGGCTACGCCTCCAAGTGCTGAGAATGCTGGAATGAAACCGACAGCACGAATGCCACTGACATCGATCAGCCGCCATTTCTTGCAATAGCTCCAGCCAAGCGCAGGCGAGGTCACGAGGACTCTGTCCTCGAAAATCTAAACTCTTCGTAATCTCTTTCACACCCTTCTGCCAAGTCACAATTCGTCCACTTCGTGGTTTGTGACATTATGAAGGAGACACAGTGAACAACACTTATCTCGGTAGACGGTGTTTCACCATGCGTTAAAGGTGCCGGCTCTGATGATTTCGTTTGACTTCTGGGTCCACTGGATTGTCGATGGCTAATTCAGGTATGCGCGTTCTGTGTACATCTAAAAAGCGCGGTGAAAAGTAGCAGCATACACAAGTGTATGATTGGAGTCCACGGTGGTATTCCAGAAGGAGTGGCAGGCGATGATCGACTCTCGTCACCGATAACTGACGGCCGGTGGTCTATTTGGATTCAGGGCTGTTTACTTGATGGGCACTACGTTGCCAATCGATTCCAGCTGTTCCGGAAATTGGTACTGCAAAGGAATAGTCTGTGGTCGACACACACTATCCACTATCCGTGCGTCTCGTGTGCAATCCAATGACTTATGCTACCTGTCTGAGCGTTCATGTCACCAGCAACCACAACGATATCTGGGCTTGTGGTCCGTTGTAAGAGAGCACCTAGATGGTCATGGAAACTTGTCGATTCAGAGCTACAGTCAGTTAAGGCGTAAGTGGACGCAAAGTGCGATGGACCGCACGGTCTCGAGATTCTCTCTCAAACGAACCGTGCAGAGGCGACTATCCAATCAAGTAGATATGCTTCCGCTCGTTCGCTCGATACAATGTACACCGCAACATATCCAGCTTCAGTGGTCTCTGCGTCACCAGAGGTGAGCAGCCGGAACTTGGAAGTCAGCGAGGGGGGGCAATCAGTTCAGTTACAGTACTTGCGTCCCTTATTCTTGTTTCTTACACAAAGCATACATCAATGGAGAGGGAATCCAGCATACGAGCAAGAGCCACCTGTTGTCCTACTTGCTTCAGTGTGCCAACATTAAAGGCAGACAAGTAGACAGGCTTTGAATGTTTCGAAAGGTTGGAGAGTATTATTAATTGTAAGTGTCATGGTTGTACTTGAGCTGGGGTACTGTCAGGGTGCTCAGACCTAGACAGTAGGATAGTTAGGGTCCTCGACCAAACTCTTTGGTTCAAAAGCCTGAATGCAAGGTGGCGTAATTGCAAGCGCACTTCAGTTTTTCACGGAACAAATCGCCGTTCATGTTCTAAACTTCAACCTGGAGGTCCAGGAGTCCGTGTTGGTCAGGCCTCTAACCATTGACCAACCTGATATGAGAGACTCTGTGGTCGTCGGGCGGACGCTACCCAGTATAGCTCGTTGGGTCACGGAGGTACACAACCCGTCACACCGTGGTAAGGTCCAGTATCTTCGTGATGGTCTGATGTAGATCTCAACCTGCAGATGAAGTCAATTTATGCTGAAAATCAGAGAAGCAGAGGACAGTCAGTAGAGTCACCCGGCACTCACTCTGAGGGATCCGAGAGAATGAATGAGCACATCTAAATGTACTCATAAAACACAAAACGGTATACATATGGAGCAGAGGACGAATAAGTCCGCGAAGGCTACGTGCCCAATAAGTAGAAACAATCGAACAGTTACAAATTGGTGTAAATGTACCGAAGAGACAAAGGGGATTACGGACAAAGGGTGATCAGCATGCGCGTACCGCTCTCCAAAGCAATATAATTCAAGGCGTGCACCATCCCTCATGATGTCACTCCACATGGTGTGTGCGAACTGCGTTACAGTTGGACACGGGTCAACGGGGGATCACATACTGAGCGTAACGACTTTGTACACAAAGCTGTCTTTGTCACTTGGTTCGCGACCGAGTGAGTAGCGGGCTGGAATTCAATCCTGACTGTTCACGTTCCATTCCAGGCAAGGTCAACTTTTCCCCTCAGGCATGCATATACAGTGTTGGACAGACGTATGTAGAGATGGTAGCAATGAGTGCGAGACGCAGACATTCAACCGTACGTCGCTGTAACTTACCGATACAGGTCTGCATTAGATAGACCACACTATGCTAAAAAAACACAGACGAGTCAGACTACTTACCAGTAGTCTGAGTCATATTTAACCTCTGCTTCTTGTTAGGGATCAACAAATACACTGGCATGCCATACTGTCGGGAGAGAATCCCTGGTGATAATACTGATGCAGGCATGTACTACGAGCCTGATTACTATCTCTACCACATGAAGTATATTCGTTTTGCGTTTTCCCTTTGTGAAACCAGTCATTGACGCGGTGGGTTTAGTTTCGATGTGTCAATCTTTTCCTGGTCCGTTGATCTGTGTCAACTTGGCAGACCGGCTCAGGATTTAAAGGACCCTGGAAATATTTGCATTCGGTTCAAAACCCAGATAAATTAAACCCCAAAGTTCCGACTACTGACCTAAGTAGCAAGCTCGTCACTTTTATTTTCATGCTTGTCCGCTTTGTACACAAACCACGGTGTAACGTGACGACCCCTATTCCACGAGTATGTTTTGTGTGTGCACACGACCGAAAGCCATGAAAGGGGGAAGCGAAACCGACAACAGAAACTGATAGATGCTCCATTTTCTCCGTTAACTGGCGCCAACAGATGCATGCTGAGGGTGGAATGAATAGAATGGATCAACTTGTATTTTTTCCTAACTAAAACTAATGATGGTGGTGAGATCAGTGGGTTGATCTGTTGGTCACCTGCTGAATTCCGCTTCATTGCCTTGTTTTAATTTTGCGTCGCAATCTGTGCTTGCGAATTATGTAGTAACGTGCCGGATGTTATGTTATTTTCCAGGAAACTCAACCTTTATATCCTCACCAAAGCGCTAATATTCAACCTTCCAAATCGTGAAACATTTCCGTCATCTCATGGAGACCATCGAAAGTAGAGTCGCAGCTTAAGCAGAACACAGTTTTTTTTGTTTGGCCTTTTGCCGATCATTTCTGGAGCAGTCCAAATCAAACTCGTAACAGTGAATTCGTTGTTTTCAGATCCGAAGGTGCGTGAAAGATCACAATGTCGGGACAACAAATGACGTTTCCAACAATTTTAGTGCACTAAAAAAGGATCTTCACTAATCAGTGTTCTGGGAAAAACTCGCTGAGCTGACTGGCATGTCTCTGTTTTTAGTCTCCCTTAATCATAGAGGAATAAATTCACCCAGTAGCCGGAAAATGATTCCTGTGTAAAAATTCCTGTTTCTTCAAATTTCACCAGGTAACCACGACGCCTAATTCAGTTTTCACAGTGGATATCAACACGCAGTTTCAGAGACTTAAGACAGGGATAACTTGGTTTCTGGACAATATAATCACTTAGTGTCGTCATTGTTTGGTTGAAATACAGAACTTGGACTGGGTATGTAACGCCGGACTACATGAAGTGAGCTGGTTGGACTGAACTAAGAGAAACTTTGAGAACCTCACCGGTGTGGCTACTTTGTGCTACATAATTGCGTCTTATGTAGGCCGTGGTTGTTACTAGGCTTGTATCCCAGTGATCTCATATTGGATCCAGAACTGTCACTGAACCAGTTAGTCAAGTCCAGTATATCTTCTGTCTATTATCAACGCCGTCGTAAATCGGACCAGTGAACTAACATTCCAAGGCCCTTTGACGAGTGTTATTTCCCTCTATTTATGTGCCGTCCGTACTTAGACAGAATTCAATGATCCGAAGTTTTTCCAAGCCTCTACCTCCAATGAAGCAGAATGCTGGATGGCGGCGATACGTAGAGGTCTCCCACCCCTGCGCCGAAAATCATCGAAGAGTAGTAAATGTGCTTGTACCAAATCCAGCACTCTCTTGGAGGACTTGCCAACCTTGGCAGCCCATCCTGTCAGTGTTGACTCACCTGCCAAGCCAGCACCACGTGACAATACCAGTAGCAATCAGCGGCTTAGTTCCGGTCATCGGCGTCATTTGATATCCGATAGCCCTCTAGTTGAGGACTACCGTTGTTCTCCTGATTTACCAATTTCTAAAGCAGCAACACTGGCGGCCTTCACTGGTTCCAAGACTCCTTGTTCAACGTTTGAAAATAAAGCAGGAAGCCATACGCTACGACTACCTTCCAAGTCAGATTCTTCTGGTCAGCCGGATGGGTATGTTTCACTCTTCGTCCGTGATACCAGTACCCACATTTTATGCTTGCATGTTTTCATTATGTTTTGAGGAGTACTGTCCCTGTTCATATCCTACCGTTTAATGGGTTCTATACCTAAAGATTATTTTTGGAATTGAACAAGTTATGTTTGATAATTCATTATTAGATCCCGTACCCAGTGTACATAAGACTTCTGTCTACTGCTGCACTGGAGAATTGTGAATCAGCAAATCCATCCACTTCAGTGCCGTCCTGATGCGGTCTTCTGACACCTGCGACGTTGGTTGACTGCTAAATCGCACAGCTCTTACGTTTCTTTTATTACTCCTCTATCCCTCCGACAAGGCTCCATGAAAGAGACGAAATAGCGACATTTTTCTTGCGTCTCCAAAGAGTGTGACCGTTAATGTTTCACTAGATTAACGAAAAGTTGCAACTCTAAGGGAGGACAACCGTACCCTCTTTTCTGATACATTTCACCGATGCAACCTTTGAGTTCACCATCCAACTAAATTCAAGTTACAGTTCACTAATAGGTGTTTCGCTTGCCAGTTGTGATAACGAGTGAACGAACTTACGAACTGAAATCATGAACTTGAAATCCAAAGCTACGACCGGGAATACATACAATGTCCACCTTGATCAAGCGGACCAGGTTGGGCTCAATGCTGTGCACAGGTGTCTCTGGATGTAGGACGAATGGGGATCAGAGTACCGCGAAATTTCATGCGATAGTATCTTTTACGTCAATGGTCGGAGTTAATTGTGTCTGGCGCCTAACACAGCTGAAAAAGCGTTTGAAGTAGTACAATCCAGCACAATTCTTTCTGTGTCTATTAAGTTGGGTACATCCACCGAGGACACCGAGCTCTATGTACGTTGTTTAGTTCTTCTTTCCACTGCAAATGGGCAGCTAAAACCGCAACTTACGTAGTCTCATGTACGACATTCCTTCCCTGCCTCTAGCGTCCACCCTTCGCTTACACCGTGCAGGATATTCGCACGACTGTCCCAAAATTAACAACTGGAATTACGATTACCGCTGATAGTACCAAAACTAACCGGTTTTCGAAGTTTCACAGAGGGAGGCCGAGTACTCGGTGTGAACCCTCAAAGCTAAATAAAAAAAACTTCGAAAGGTGTACAACGTTTATTAATGCCCAAAACCAGGTCCAAAACACATAGAGCGCGTTGGATATAAAGTATACGCGGCGACAACATTCTGGAAACTCCGACGCCTTCTAGATGCGCTATTGGCGGCCAGCAGCTACTGGACCATGATTGTGTGTTGAGTCCAGAATTTCCGCAGATCAGAGCTGGACTGGCAAGTGGTTCGATCTCGTCAATCCCATGCGTAATAGGCCCTTCAACCGTAGCAGCGCCTAAGTGCGAGCGCTAAAACGGTATCGGTGCAGATCCCGCCTAACAGAGTCCCATAGGTTTCTTGAGTCGACAATTTTCTCCATACCTCCAGATTTCTCATCCCGTTTCGATGTGCGGATAACGCCTCGTCACTTTTGGGCTGAAATTGTGCCTCCAAAATAGTACCTCAAAAAGATATTGATTACAAGAGGGCAGTCAAATGGCCCACTTCCTAGAATTATTTACTTGACTGAAAGCAGGGTGTACTCCTGGGAAAAGTGCTTCCAAGAAGAAAGCCGCTTGTTCGCTTCAGTACACGAATGTTTACTTACGATTGTGCCAAATCCACCCCTCGATAAGCTGGCAACTCACTTCTTTCGGGTGTGCATGTGCCAACCCTTGCCACTGAACCCATGTATCGTGGCACCTTGAATCCGTTGGTGCTGTTTTAGTATATGGAGTGACAACGGTTTATCACCGCTAACCTTGTTGGTGCCTCTCTGCCCAAGCTATACAAACTTCACGTGCTACCGTTCCTGAATATTTGAACTTATGACAAAGACAATGAGACGTATTAGCTCAAATTCGCGTACATCGACATCTTTGGGCAGCTTCCTGGAACCTGTTGCCACGTGACCTGGCGCTTCTCTGCTCTGCCGACCCAACACTTGCTACTCCGGAAGAAACGACCACGGGAATCTTACGAGAGACAAAAAATGAAACAACACTTGGTTCCTAGGTCGTTAACTTTAGTACCAACGAAACATCAGTGCGTCACCTCAACAAAACAACAGCGCTACTGAGGGATTTTTACAACTAGAATGAACTAAAGTCTAGAGAGACCAGTGGAGGACACTGAAGTGTCGGGCAAGGGAGCATGCATTGTAAGAAAGAGTAATGAAGCGCGTACAAAGTAATCAATTTGAATTTCAAGCAGATAGTTTCAGAGGTATTTTTATGTTATATAGCTCTCAGGTCGCTAACTGAATGGTTAGTTAATTTCGTCTTTTCAAGTAAACTGCTAAAAATGCATTTGTGCACTGTCAGAACCCATCAAAGATCAGGAAAAATTGATTTTCTGTGAGTTTCAGAGCTTACACACCTCATGAAAATGTGTTTTTAAAGTGTAATTATGGTGGGCCTGTGGTTATGCGCTGTTCGGAGTAGTACTATATCGCCTAAGGATACTGGTACATTGTCTGAGTTCCCTATAAGTGAGAAGTTCACCTTTATGCAGCATTCGCACTCAGCGTGTGCTCCCTTAGTACTCACTTCGTTAAACACTGCGGTTTTGGGTCATCCACTAGCGGTGAACAGTATCTGTTCCATAAGCGGAACCTGTTCAACTGACGCAAATGGGGGTGCGAGGGAATTTCATCATCTGTTATATGTTGTAGAAATAAATTCCTTTCTTTACCTCCTGTTCCCGACCCCTTTGTTAGCAGTCCAAAGACGAAACCTACAGAAACCGGTGCAAAATCGACTACGGTTCCCCCTCTTGGTGATTTAATCTCCACACACAGTACACTGAATTTCATCGATTCAAAACCGACAGCTAATGGTATGTATTGTCTTGGTAAACCGAGAACATGACGTTTCTTTATATTGGGTGCCGATTTTACGGTAATAGAGGAACGCTATAGCGCTCCGTAATTTTCTTCTGGCTATGCTGGTTCCCTCGTAAGATGAAATGAAATTATAACGAACGTTGTCATCTGTTGTTTCACTGGTGTAAGTGTATTGGAAATTCAAACGTTCCATTCTTTTCAGTACTAGAAACCCGAGTTGGTTTTGGGTTTGACGGGACAACAGTGGTCTCTGGCTTAACGACTACGAACCCAGGTTATACCTAGAGTTGAATTAAGGCTACGTGCACTATTAGGTGAAAATATTCGCAATGTGATAGAGATTACTTCATAGTTTAACAGACAATCACATTTGCTTGTTGATATCTGGTCTAATTCACCAGACTATCTACTGAAAGATGATTGTTTTGTTTTCGCTGAGTCACAACCAGTGCTTTTCCTTGAGGACGTGGTTAGAGTGCTTTCAATTGTTTCCTAAACCCAACCAGTATTGGTTCGAGGAGTTAATATTTGTCACTATGTTCAATATCGATTTCATAATGTTTCCTTCGATAGTTGTTTGCCCTACGCCGTCTCGTCCACCGGCTGTCAGTTCCATCCAAAGTCGTCCTTCCGTCTTGACAACCGCTACGTCTGGCGCTACAGGTTCCTGTACCGGCATCCGAACGTCTTCTGCAGTGGCTACAACCACCACACCTTCCTCTGCAACGACAACCTTCCGATCCAACTCGTTGCGAGTAGGAGCTTCGTTGAGCACGGGGGCACCGACTTTTCGTACAAGTTCTCCCCAACTAAACGGCTGTTTTGAAGACGTGATCGGTCAGCAGCTTTCAGTCTATCCCTGGTACCACGGTACCCTTTCCAGAGTCTGTGCGGCCTCTTTCGTGCTGGGACAACTGTCCTCAGACGAAAACAAGGGACGAGAAGCCTCTTCCGCAGCAACCCAGACAAACGCGGATAACCGGAGCAAATGTCCTCTTGGCTCGCCTCGTTCACTAACTAGTTCTGCTTTCTCCAATCCTCTAGAACAGTTGATTTCCGGTGCCCCACAGGCCCCTCTGTCCGCGACAGACGGCATATTCTTGGTGCGCCAAAGTGAAACGAGGCAAGGTGAATTTGTCCTGACGTTCAGCTGCCATGGTAAAGCGAAGGTGAGGACAACGCGTATGGACATTTTATCCTTTTATTAGTCTCGGAAACGGTAATAGGTCTGTCAAAAAACGGAAGTCAATTCCAATTAATCGTGTTAGACAGTATGCAAGCTACCTGCATTAATTTAGCCTTCCTGATGATACATTAAAAAAGCATTGACTCCACGTTACGATTATACCGGATGGTAGGTTAGCCCTGCTTAGACAGCAGGACTAACCCATCTGCCTTGTGAGGAACCACACTTTTCTACAGTGGTCTGCTCGTTGAGCACTGAAACCTCAGTCACTCCCCTTTAGACTCAACTACAAACACTAACAGGTGCAAACTTTAAGTGCAGTTGTCAAGCTTAGGCCTACGCGTGTGACTGGTTGAGCAGTGCGCCAAAGTCTCAGGAACGATAACCCCAACGTTTAAATGCTGTTGATGAAACACGGCCCTCGCAGTTTCGGTGTGACTCTACCACGGGCACGATCGGTGTTTTGTGCAAGTAATTCGCATCCGACTGAAGCATTTAGACCGCTACTCATTCAGCACCAATAGAGGATGACCGTTCTACTCGGCTTATTTCCTTATTCGAAGGATCACTGAAAGAGGTCATATCTTGTTACACTGAAACAAATAGAACGGACGGGCCTGCAAACTTACTTCACTGAGCAGAACTATGCAGAAGAAAGATTACTGACTCGTCGACCCTCATGGGAAGTTGCTTTTGGGAGCCCATCCATCCATCTGGCAGCCACCAGTTCCCATCATCGGCAACATTATCAATGGATATTGATGACGTCGCAAGCAAAACCAGCGTTGGCAACGGATCATCGCTGTTATACACTCCTAAATATTTAGCTAACAAGTTTCCAGTAAAAGGAACGAAAAAGGGGGAAAGGAGTCTAAGGGGGCGTGTGGCATTCACAGGTTCACCCATTCATAAATACAGACATCCTAGGTGTGGCTGATGTCACGGACGTCACTAACATCGAGTGGCAGTCACAACTTGCCACACGAACCCTGTCCTTGACAATCAGCTGGCCCATCGATCTCTGCAACCATCCGACAGCACCTATCACCAATCAACTGAACCACTATACATTTCAGTTCAGTTGTTGAAATCCAGTAGGCTTGATGGAAGCTTACCTCACCCTACGAACGCCTAAGTGACACATCCGGTAATTTCCCTAAAGATGGTATTGGAATTGTCGTTACTGTTTAACCCTTTCGTAGCCATTTTGGTCCACTTTACTAAACCTATATGGATTGTCAGAGTGAAATCTACTTGTAGGTGGGTGCAATGATGGGCTTTGCTTAAAACCCAGTCTTTGTGTCACAATTGTGTATATTCATCAAGCCTGCTTTGCACCGATTTTGTTCAAATCTGGGTTAGTTAGGACCCTATCCTGCTATAGAAGATTTTTCAGCGCCCTCCTACAAAACGTAATGATATCTGGCATAACGTACCAACTGAAACGTGAAACGGTCTTTTTACAGCGTATTGGACAATTTAAACGAGATTCTGCGGGTATTCGGCTGAGTTCCCCGTTAAAACCAAATTGGGCTTCAAATGTGTATTTCACCGTATATGGACGTTTCACTTGAGCATGGACCACAGCTATTGTAAATGACCAAATGGATGCGCTGCCAATATACACAGGAGCGAGTTGCATTTATGTGGTAGGGCTTTGACCCAAAGCTCACAAAACCAGGCGATAGACTAAACCCATTTGCTCTCGCCCAGGTTGCATACGCGGCTAAATACGTGTCGTCTAGTTTTCCAAGTCACAAAAGCCGTGATCTCGAAACGTCATTGCGCTCAGAGGGGTGATACTGTCCCACTGAATGCAAACCACACAAATGGAAATGTCACAGTGCTTGAAAAACTGGACTAATGCCTAAGCCTACAGTCCTTGTGAGTCGGCCTACATTGGGAACAAAACTCTGAATCCTTCCGTCCCAACCAACCGTTGCTTCAGTAGCGGTAGCCATTTTCTCGCTGGAATGGGCCCCGCCGAGGATTCTTACGGAGTATAGGTTCACTAGTAACAAAAGCTTTTTCTCACTTTCCCTATTTAAACTTGAAGGAAATTTGCGTGAGCCATTTAACAACTCACACTTCATCTTACAGCACCTGCGGATGACCCTTAGCCCAGATGGACATTGTCGTGTGCAACATCTCCCATTCGATTCTATCGTCGACATGTTGGAACACTTTCGTCAGGAGCCAATTCCTCTGGAACAATCAACAGCTCCCGAGGGGAATTCTGACACCCTTCCCTCATCCAACTGTCCTGTACCAGTAACCCTGTCCGCCTATGTTGTGAACACTCACCTAACCGGAAGTCAAGATCGGTTGGTGGTATGTCGTGGATCGGTCAGAGTTAATGGGACTACGGTTGGTCGTGCTGCTGCAGCTGCTCTCGCGGCAGCTATGGGCAGCCGAATGCAACACAACGTGTATATTGTCATGTAATCACTACAAAATCTCGCTTATCTCTTTCACAAAACATATGCTACAGTGACATACTTCCGACTATCTCGTCTCGATTGAAGCTATTTCTTTCTTTTTATAACATTGTTCCAAGTTACTTCCAGTAAATTACTGTCACCAGATGGTTGCGTATTTGGTTGATTTACACGGGATTTCCCCGGACACTGTACTAATGTGATAAAACGTTATCTTATGTCTTCAACGCTGACTGTTCTTTCATATCGTGACCATTTTTTGTTTCTAAGGGTGTGCCTTGTTTTCTCCCGGTAACTCAAATTTTTAGTACTCTTACCGGGATGAATGCATTTATGAATCTGTTCTCAAGCCGTTTGGTAAGAATACTTGAGCGCGCGCAACTTTTACGGTGCAATACCTAGGTTTTCTTCATCTCTTTCGCTAGTCGATGTGGGATGTGGACTTGAAACGTGCGAAAAATCGATCACACTTGCAACATAATTATTGTCTTTTGATCTCAACAAAGTGAACCTCGGTTTCTCTGACATCTGACTTGGTTTTTTACTCAGTTATGAGGTATCATAAACGTCAAGCTGAGGAACTCGAGCAGGTGGTTCGTACCATTGTACAGAAATCTGGAGCCACGACGCGCACGGGTGCGAGGGTTTATGGCACAACCGTTTTTCTAAATACATGCACGAAAAATACCGAGAACGATCGAACTAGCCTTAGTAGAACGACTCTTCGCCGTGGAGGGCGTCTGGAATGATATCCTCAACCTTCAGACTGTAACAAAAAAATCTAGTCAATCTTTTAAGTTCAACCTCTTGTCACATCGAAGTTTCCCTACCACAATGTCGATTGCCTTAGCAGGCAAACTGTAAACTAGTTTCGGTTTTAGGAAGAGCATCACATCAGGGCGGGCTGTGTGTAGGTTGTACAGTGGTCCTAGTGCCAGTTTCGTTCACCAATGTCGTTGGAATTAGGAGTGCAGTATCTGGTGTCACCGGACAGCGCTTAATCCAGGCGGACATGGAAAAAATGATTTGTATCAAAACCAATCGCTTAGGTGCACGTGCGCCTCTGGGTTAGTAACAGCCATCTGTATGTATCCTAACCACAAAATTCAGTTGCTAGTGTACCATACCCTCTAGTCCTTGATCACGCTAAACCTACTAAACCTATAACTGAAACAACTGCTACCCTGAAACCGTCTTAGGTGTCATTCCCTTACAGTGTAATCGGCACTGAGCACGACTGCGTCAATGCCATACCACCATTGATAGTAATCCCGCTGTGGAAATAGAATCGCAAGAGAAGGAAGTCTGTATTACCCATACTAGCCTTCTTCAAAATCGGAAATCTATGTCGGCCATTGTGCATTCGCCACATCCACTCCCACCAAACCTCGGCGTGTTTTGCTAACAAAGGGGATAATTACGGGTCACGTCTTCGATCTGTTAGGATGAAACACGCTGCAGCGGAGTCATAGTACAGGGACATGTAGCAAACTGTATCGAATGTGATGCGCTCAAAACAATCAACAATATTCGGTCGCAGTACAGTATCGTCTTAATCCTCATTACAGACAGCAGCAGGAGAGGAGAGTAGTGCATGACTAACAACCAAATTGGGGACACTGTTGCAGCAGGATCACGCATTCAACACGTATCCGTCCAACTTACAGTAAACATTGCAACCCCACTGGCATTACTTGCTGGACGGATGTGGAGAGGCTTATTCAAAAGAACTGCGTGCCTCAAAACGGACAGCTACAGTACATGAATTAAAGAAAATTGAGGTCCGTTATTGGCAGCCCAATCAAAGGCATACCTGAGTCACCAAAAAGCTATTTACACCTTCGATCGGGGAGTCTCTATTCGTATGCTCGAAGTCGAATACACATTTGAAAACTGAAGGTGGAACGAACTGCTTCCTGTGCGGACTAGTCTAAGCTTCGTTCCTGACTTCTGCAGATCAAGGTAGTTGATAAATCTGGAATAGGCAATGGAGCAGCCGCAATGATATTCCAGTGTAAACTTCCGAGGATGGAGTGGAACTATACAAACCATCTATGGAGGGGAAATGACTTCGCCTGTTGATTATTCTGCCCTGACAAGGCAGTGGTTCCCGTCTGGTGCCAACTCAAAACCCAGGTTCGGTAAGGTCTATAGAGGTGACTGCGCCCAACTACATTACGGAAGCCATAGCAACATGCTGACACATTACTGGGAAACGTAAGTTACCACTGTCAGATAGGCCTACCAAGCAATTTAAAAAAAAATAAGACAAAAAGGACAGCTAGATTTCAAAAATAGGTTCCGAAACAAAGCACAACACAGGAGCTTTCTCAGACCTTTCCACTGGATCGGAAACAGCGTCCGTATTTACCTAGCCAAGTCCCCTAGCCTTTACATTCTGCCTAACGATTAAGATAAAAATGAAACACAGAAGTGCATAACAGACCGGCATCTTATCACAAAAGGACCCCTCGTAGTACATCCCAGGACTGAGGTGCGGCAGTGAAGCATCAGTGCCAACACTGATGTTGCTGTCTTTGATGATGATAATGATGATGAGGTGCGAGTTAGGAGCAAAGGTATGGTTGTGAAAAATCATTTGAGGTCATAGTGACCTGATAACTAATTTGGGACCTCGCAAAGCTGCAACGATAGATGGAGCGAGATGGCTCCGTCGTAGAGCCCGGGTATACTAACCCGAACGCTGCATTTCGACTTCGGTCTGACAGAATACCAGCCCTCGGATGGCATGACAGCTGGGTACCGAGAGGGTGTTGCAGCTGAACGGTTATATTATTATTATAAAACTGCGATTGCCGAATAAGGCCAACCTTGTTTTCACACAAATGCGCACAAAAATATTTCCTGGGATGAACTCAAATTCACATTCGCCAAAGAATACCAATGCCACAAGATTGGTCCATCCCAAAAAAATATAAGGCAGTCGATTTTTTTTGTACAAGCCGCTGTATTACATTAACCGGAACTTTTGTTCACATGGGCAGTCACATGTCTGAAAATTCATCATCACACTCTCGGATATACAAAACGTTGTTGCACCGGATAAGAACTTCGCCTAGACTACCAGTGTGGCAGTTGTCTATGTATTCATCTGTGCTGTGAAGCTGCAGGTTCATATAACGATCGACGGATACAAGGTATCCTTTATACTCCATTCCCCATTTCAATTTTACGATGACTTGTTTTCCTGTAATGCTGCTCAGGAACGGCTTTGGGTTGATAACAGCAACATCCATTTTCGCTTCAGTAGGCCGATTGACCAAAAACCGTCGAAATGCACAGAATCCGCTAAAAAACAAAGTAACAAATAACGAAAATCTCTATGTTCAGGAACTGAAAACTGATCGACAACGGTACAAAAGCCTTCCTGAGTAAACATTTTGGAAATTTATTGGTGTTTTTCAAACGTCCGCACAGAAAACTCGACAGTGCGCTTAACTGAACAGCTGAAATTTTCAGGACATTGTTATTGCCTATGAAGCCAGAGTGCTTAGGTGAATCGTGGAATTCTCTCATAGCGCCCACTATTAACCTCCACAAAAAAATTGAGCTGCAACAACGACTGACAGCTAACTCAGCGTGGAAAACAGCAATTGCTTCGTTGTCATCATCATCCAGCTGCCATGCCACCCGAAAGAAGCATGGGGGCTGAGATACTGTTAGGTTGCCGAAGCCTAGACAGGGGAAGTCGAAAGGCAGAGGGCGCCGAATGATTGCTACAGCTGAATGTTCTGTAACTGTATATCCAGGAAAACGACCCTAAACTTTATGGGTTCAAAGGGAATAACAGGTACACCTGCGCATTCTCCACTATGGAGATGATAACTATACCGATCGACAGGGTTTTCGTCAGGGGTTAGTTGAACATCAGGGTCTTGAAGACCTTCCAAGGTTCGTCTCATTACTTCACCGATCACGAAATTAGATAGAAATGGATAGAGCGGGTATCCCTGACGGACACCGTGTACGGAAGCCTTTGGAGAGCTCTCCAGATAATTCACACGTTCAAAAGTCTGAGAATACAAAGAACTTATCATATTCACAAACTTCCAGGGCAATCCTTGATTGGTAGGCGTGTCAAGAACAGATCGGCCAACCGAGTCGAATGCGCCTTGGAAATCCAGTAGTATTGAAATTGTGGATCGTTTGTACCTATGGTGTGGAGATTTGGTCAACGCTATCCCCACCCGGACGGAATCCTGCCTGCTGCTCTCGAGTCAGTGTTCCACAAGTCAACATAAGGCGACGAAGCACAGGTGACGCCAACGGTTATGGGTTCCAGATGAGTGGCAGTTGGTGGACAAGATAGATGTTGTTGGAAGTATTCGGTCTAGCGGTCCAGGCGTTCTTTTTTATTCAAGATAGCCTGCTTGTTTCTGTGTGCTGGGTAGTCTCCAGCATTGTTTCCTCACACTTGAACCAGGAAATACATAGCTGACTGCAGTCACCGTACATAGATCGAATCAAAATAGAGTACGCCACGCGGTAGTTAAGTGGATCGACAGGTAAGAAGGGTGGTAGATAAGATAGCCGTTTTCATGGGTTTGACGAATGTGAAATACAAAAAGGGATGTATGTGGAAATCTAGATGTCCAGATCCTTAAAATATTTTTCGGAAGGAAGGGTCTGTATTATTAGGGAATACTACTGGATGAGGCGTGGTTTTGATATGCCAACAGCGGTTGATGGCAATCCGTAAAAAGAACTACATCACGCTTTTAAATCGTTAACATAGAGCAGCACTGAGCAACTGGCAGAGAGAACAGAGGTCGATACAATAAGGCGTGGTCTTAGGATAAATCCTTAAGGAACTTCAATGCATGCCTCGAGCGGAGAGGAGGGAGATTCACAATCAAGCCTGGGAGGCTCGTTTGGTGAAGGCTGATAACAAGTGGGAGAGAGGGGCACTACTACTTGAGAGTTTGCAAGGTCGAATAAGCACCATATCACCCGGCAGAATCACACCTGTACGTCTTGGAGACACATGTGACAGTGACAAATCCCGAGAGATGCTGTCTACCTCAGACTCAGAGCTGCCGACTGTCGGAGCGTATGCTGATACATCAAGAGTGAACCAGTAGACCAAACCGCTCAAAGGCGACCACTAACTGGAGTCACCCAGTAAAGCGCACTTAGTCCTGGGGCTAAGCAAAACTCCCACACTGTAGACACCACAATTCACTGCATCAGGATCACCGGATTCCGCAAGAAAAAGAGCGAGAAATCTGGGTTCGTCCCGAGCAAAACAGCCGTTTTCCAATAGTGTCGCTATGAATCCGCTGGAACCAACCGGCACAAGCTATGGTCCCGAGAAAACGTTTGTCGAAGTCCTGAAGACATCTCAATTCAGCTGCTCGCTCTTTGGTGGGGATCCGTCGGTGTCCTCTTGGTGTGCTGGACATTTGGAGGGTTGAATCCTGTGAAGCCGCTGACAACTTTGAAGGTCCCTGTTAGGACCCGCCACTCCGGGAAAGAGAGGTATAGCGCAACTAGCCATTCCGAAAAACTACGACCTCTTATCCCAATGATCCTCCGGCTGCCGTTTTTCGCACACATCCCGAACCGGCAACACTCCTACTCCGAGATGGGAATCAAGCCTGCAGTATTCCGGGTGATGACGAACGAGTTTTCAAAAGCGCAGTAATGCTGGTTTCCTCTACTCCACCTCTCCCAAGAGTTAATAGAAATTCGCCCACATTTGCTGTGCTGAACAAGCACTACCTGTCAACGCACTGTAAAAGGATGTCGATGCCGCAGAACGATGGTCAGTGGACTGGCACATTCACCTGGATGATGAAAGGTGCCCACATGTCAAGAATCTGCAACCGTCTTCAAATTGCATGGCCAGAATGGTCCAAAGGACGCTAGGAGGCTAGCTAAGACATTAGGTATCTGGCTTTTGCCAAGCACCTCCTCGGCCACCCAGAATAACCCGCCCAAAAGGCATTCGTTGTATGATTTAGCTGCCGCAGAACGATGGTCAGTGGACTGGCACATTCACCTGGATGATGAAAGGTGCCCACATGTCAAGAATCTGCAACCGTCTTCAAATTGCATGGCCAGAATGGTCCAAAGGACGCTAGGAGGCTAGCTAAGACATTAGGTATCTGGCTTTTGCCAAGCACCTCCTCGGCCACCAAGAATAACCCGCCCAAAAGGCATTCGTTGTTAGGATGATTTAGCGCACCTTACATGTATTACTCGCACCTATTGAACCTATACCGAACCGCTTCCTGAATACTCCAGCCAAGTTTTCCGCTCAGGATGCAAAAAGGACGTAGCGTGTCCAACGAGCTGTCATGAAGACCGCTGCCGGTAACAAATCCATTGATTGTGAAACGTGTTTGAAGGCTATGGTCACTACCTGGCTTTAGCAAGGTGTGGCCGGTAAACTACTAACCGTTCACTCTACCAATGCACAGTATTGTAGTGTCTGTCAGTTTGATTGATTCATATGTAAGTATTGGTGATGTACAACCTTGCTTACTGGGCTTTGGCTCATGAGCTTTGTTTCTGTTTTCCATCCATAGAAATTGTCGTGAACACCTGTCTTCGGAGAATCACTGTCCCCTGGTGCTTCCATAGCGTGCATATTACAGTATGGGCCTTTCCAAAATCAAAGCGCGCACTCTCATCAGACAACTTTCTCATTTCGGGATGGCGCGCGGAAATGCCCTCTTCCGACTGAGAGATATGAAAAACTCGACCTCAAAAGCTTGAGTAAAGCTTCCATCTTGTATATCAATCCGGTGAGTCCGTGATCTAAATTCAGTTCTGACTAACTCGAATCCGCCATAACCTCATCCGGCTTCCTATCGCGTCCAAAAAGGCTAGGTATCATGATGGAAATCATTGAGGACATATGAAAGAATGGCTGGTACTAACCCAAACCGGCCGGGTAAGGAAAGCGCCATTTTCCATAAGCTTTTGCGGAACGAACAGGCCTTCCTTTGAGGTATCCTACAGCATCGTCCGCAACATTGTGAAACGACAAAGAGGTTTCTCCAATAAACAAATAAAAATGAGTGAGTCACTCTGACAGATAAACAGAAACCAGGTAAAAACACGCAGAAAATCCCCACGAGGGGAAAACGAAACCAACTTCGAATGTGCCGCCGCAAGGTCTATCCGCTCAGTAACAGAAATCAAGAAGGGACCAGAGCGATAGGACCATCGTGATCCTTCTGACCACTGTACATTAGTACTTTCTTTGTAACTTATCATTACTCAAATTGTACCACTTTCTATCTCTCACTAAAATCTCAGCTTATTCCTCTTCTCTTCATACCGAATAATTTTTGTTTAAATGAAAGCAAAAGCAATATGACACAATACAAATTCTGTACCTCGTGAAAGGCGTGTTCCCTTCTTGCTGTATCGAGTTATGCTGTCAGTGAATTAACGACCGGTGATCTACCTTTCAGAGTACGACGGGATGGAAAGTATCTAGGACCATATTAACGATGATCCCAGGAAGGAGATCAATTTGGATTTATTGTGGTGGTAATACCTAACTGTACCAACAAACTGTGAGCTGTATAATCTCGCCTATTTTTACTCACTTGATTTAACTACTTTGAACTGGTATTTGCTAGGGTTATCCACTACAGGACAGGTGGGTGAAAATCATCTAACATCACATCCACTGAACACGTGCATTATATGGCCGCAAGAAAAGAGATTCAAGCTCTCCGCGTTCTCTCACTGGGCAAGCGGTTCAATAGGCCCAAAAGGTCTCACGGATTCACGGATTACTACACAGGATCGAGGCTTTTGCCCAAGTTTCCCGGGTCGGTTTTGTTCTTGTCGGTCAGTGTCTGTCGTTCACCTGAATGGCACAAGTGAAAAAAGGGTGTAGCAATGCTCTTTATGTTCTCAGCGTGGGTCAGTATGCTTGCCAGCGCGAGGAGTCGCATAAATAAATGTCTAATGGTGCTTTAAACTGGGTTCTGGAAGGGGCGTGGACAACCGTCGGAGGAAAGTCATTCCACGCAGCTACTACACGAAATGAAAGAAAATTGCCTGCGAATGTGTGCGCTCTGAACTTGAAAATCTTCTCACCATGTCCCCGCCGTGTGTTTGCTTGGTCAGTGGTGAAAAACCTGTTTGCCAAGCTTTGTTCAAACAGGGCATGAGTAAGAATTAGGTCCCCTCGAAGGCGACGATGCTCCAGGGGAAAGAGATCAAGCATCGCGTGACGGGTATCTTAGTTCACGGACTTGAGGCCGGCAACCATTTTCTTAGCGGATCGCTGGACATGCACAATGAGCACGACGTCTTTCGTGTGTCCTGAGTAGACAACTTGGTTGGCGTGTTCCACCCACGTAAAGCTGTCACATAAACAACTTTAACCACCAGCAATTTTAAACGGTGATGGCAGTTCACTTAGCGTCTATCGAAGCGTTCTGTAGGATAGGGCTTCAAACGCCTTAGAAAAACCACAGAAGGTACCATCTCGCCTGCGTTTGGTCAGGAGATTGGTTTGATCAAAGGCTGCTTTTGCGAGGTTGCTGTGACTATTGGGTCCAGGGTGCCTTGTGTCATGCTAGTATATGTTGTTATATTATGCTGTCAATCTTTTACAGGGATTCGCGTGGAGATGAACAACTGGCATATTTCAGGGGCTTTCAGCGCGATTGCCCCTTCTTGTTTCCCGAAAATACGTTTTAACCTTGCATCCCACTTCAAAGTACTCAAGTGAGGGTTATCCCTGAACAGTTGTCGCGACGGTGACCGAATATTCGGAGGGCATATAAATTACTGAAATGTCTGTGGCGTAGCCGATCCTTGAAAGGAATGACGTGATTTCTCGTCCTTCTGAAATGGGCACCTTGGCTTCAATTACCACATGATAATTGCGAGTGAGGACGAAAGTTGAGTTCGAAGGGTGCTAACCAAACATAATACCGTTGGGGCTAGAGAGCGCGAGTGTAATTCACAGGAGATGATAGTTTCTACGAGGTTGAGGTCGAACCACAGCAGGTGACTGTCACAGAACATCACTTCATCATCGTTTCTCTGAAGCTGCCCACTTGAGAGCACAGAGGCAACACCGATTATCCTCTGACAATTTGTGCAAAGTAAGGAGAATTTGTAAAGTTTATCCTTCCGTTTGATTGGGCCTCCAATTAATTTTACAACTGCACCTACAATCTCCGTTTTGTTTTGCCTGCCTCACAATCACGCGTCAACATCGTGCTTATCAATAGGAACTTTGGCCACCAACAGGTTCCGTGAACTAGTGAAAGGCACAGTGTGATATCACCTTGTCATTTTCCACGGATCACTAAAAGTATATGAGGATAGAACTAGGTCAACCGACGCACAACACAGTCTACACCGCCTCGCGCGCGCATGAAGCATGGAGCCAGCCAAACTCCGTAAGTTTACCGACAAGTTAAGGACGCGTGTAGCAGCTATATCTGCGGAGAAAATACCTTCTCACCGTCCGGACCTTCACAAACTATATGTTCTTCATTTGACTTGATCTACATTTCACACCGCATTTCTTTTTATACGCACTGTAACTCATCACGTTAAGCCGTTGTCAACCACAATAAAACCGATACATAAACCTCCTGAATTATATCATGGCGATCAACATCCGCGTACCTATAACCTCGGTGCCTTCCACGATTTCAAGGACAAATACACATACTCGAGTCTTTCGCCTACTCCTCCGAGGTCAGGTTTCTTCTTGTTGTTCACTGGCTTCTGTTCACCTAAAAGACACAAGGGAAAAAGCTGTAGCACTGTCCTTTATGTTCTCAACGTGGAGCAGTATTCGTGCCAGCAAGGGCTCAACAAAAAATCATGTAAAAGTGTTTAAAGCTGGACAATAGATGCGGCGGGAAAAACCGTCGGAAGGTCATTCCACACGCCAACTATCAGAAATGAAGGAAAAATCGCGTAACAGGACTGCGTGCTCCGAGCTTGAAAATCTTCTTACCATGTCCCCGGTGTTGAGGTCGGTCATTCCACACGCCAACTATCAGAAATGAAGGAAAAATCGCGTAACAGGACTGCGTGCTCCGAGCTTGAAAATCTTCTTACCATGTCCCCGCCGTGTGTTGAGGTCAACGGTGAAAAAATGTTGGACGAGCCTTCATCAGATAGGATGTAAGTATTAGGTATTCTCGAATGCGACGATGCCACAGGGGAAACAAACCAAGCGCTGAGAGAAGCATTCCATAAGGCTGGCGAACATTTTCTTAGCAGCTCGTTGGGCACGCTCAACTAGGGTTGCGTCTTTCCTGCACCCGGAGTAGATTGTTTGGTTGGAGCATTCAAGAACCGGTCCGCCGTAGGCCCTTTAAAGCGTCTGGAAGTTCATGTGTATGAACTGTACACAGAATACTAAAATGGATTGTAAGTGGACATGATGGTATAAATTTTACGTGTCCGTATGTCGATTTCCTTATGAAAGACTGCTTGATATCACCAAGGGAGCATTCAGGTTACGTTTACTGGCCCCAAAGTTCTCCACGTCAAATACTGAGGAATAACAGGATTTCTCAATCAGGCATGGGAGCTTTCCAGGTTGCTTAGTGTTACAGATGCACGCTGTGAGCTACTACATATGACACCAGCAGCTAAACAAACCCGGAAATTAATTACAAACCAAAAACTCTCACTTTAAATTGCTCACCTGGCTTAACGTTCCTTGAAAAATATGGCTTAAAGAGCTTAGCTTACGTACACGACCAGCTTGCTGCTCGGGGTCCGAGAGGGCTAGTCAAATGGTGTGATGCGGATTACGACAACCATAAAGGACTGCTGATGAAGCTAGCTCATGTGCACCAATAACAGCTACCCATTTGCCCAGCGTTGTTGCTTTCTTTGCCCGTTGTACTCACGTATCGCATAGTTGTCATTCGAGTAGTCTTTTGGTGCGTTTTTCGATGCTGCAAAAGATAGAAACCGGAAAGCTATCACGTTTTCAACTTACGTATCTGAAGTCGAATGCACACCCTGATGTGTCATACCAGTGCAACATTGAGGTTTAAAGCGTACCAAAATTTACGAATGATTAACTCGAACAAATTTAAACAACTCTGGAGGAGTTCGTCTGGGCATAACTGAAAAAATGCAACAATTCAACGCGGAACGGTTTCTGAACATTGCACATGCCAAGACCCAATAGTGTATTTGGTGGACTGTGGATGTGTTCGTTTAGAAATTTATCACTCTGCGGCCTTCATTCTTCGCGAGACTCGGGGGAGCCTTACGCGAATATATGAAGGATAATAATATAGAAACTGTGTGCTAAGTGGACGAGAAACGCAACAACGCTCTTTCGTTCAGTAAACGACTGTGCTACAAATGCAGAGTGTGGCCACGAAAACCTATAGGAGGTCCTAAACTTAGAAGAGAGCAGGATGAGCACCATTCTCAGTAGTATACAGGGCTTCCTGCGGAGTTTCAATGAAAATGGATCACCGTCGTGCGAAGTGCGCCAGTTTATGTCCAATGAATGTAGCAAGGGACGGCTAAGACTATCATCGGATACGTCCTCTAAGCCCGCTAAATGACTGATAGTTTTGTTTCATCGCGGCGGCTGATAATTCATCGGTTCTAGTGGTGCGTTACGAGTGTGATTGGGTATTAATTTTACAATCACTGGAAAGGCACTAGAACCACACGCATTGCCCCTGAGGTGAAGGGAGGGATCGCGTAATTCTGACGGTTTTCAGTCGTCATGAACGTTTGCCGTCGATTTTGCGTAAAAGTACGCAGCGAACATACCCCGGTGGGTTGTTCAGTGCAACTGCCTTGTGACACGTATATGCAAACAACATACATGCCTGATATCAGAGATCATGTTTGCAGGGCTTCCGGTCATGCATGCCACTGTGGGAAAACCACAGTGTAGGCTTCTCTACCCCCTTCCCAGCACACCGGTTCTGTCACACTTTGGAAAAAGTGCGCCCTACGGATCCGTAATGGTGTTCTTACTTCATGTAAAATCGGCTGCATAAAACCCGCGAATGGTCCGTCAGGGCATAACCCTAAATGGCTTGCTTTGGCAGTGTTGCCCACCAACGTCTAGTTACTCAAGAAACCGATGTACGATTCCGACAGTTTCGAATACACCATAGAGGGGTTGTCTCCGTGAGCTGGTCAGTCCAGTGAAAATAAGAGACGCAAAAATCATAACAGGCCAAAGAAAGTTTCCAGAGAACTACGGATGCTTCATAAACATGGTTTGCTTATTGAATACGTAGACCCCCTTCTTCATTTTCAGGCGCCCACATCAATACCCTCAAGACTGTTATATCACCGTTTTGGAAGGAACAAGGTTTGTGAGATTTGCGTTAACTGGCAGATGGTTTCTGTTGAAAACACTCAAGAACCCCCTTATATTTTACACCCACACTGGTGAATGGATATATCCGTTTCACCTGGTGACGTGGGCTTTTCCCGGTATTCGGGAGACACTGTGTTCTACGCTAGTGGGAGCAATACGAATAGATGCTTTCTTAGATCTTTACCTTACTCACCATTGATGGTTGTCTGTCTATAAGTATATCAGACAACAAATGCAGTGACACCTTTCAAGCCACCGACAATTTTGATGGCCAACAGAAACTAACTGACCTAGTGGTAGACAAAGTGCAACCGTTGAAAACCCGAGACCCACAAATCCCGCGATGCGGTAGCTTCAGCGAGGACCTCTGCAGCCTCCCGCCCCATCGAGCCTGTGATTGCAACTATGAGCCAGTTTTTTACTTGGCCCCAGCTGCCTCTGGGACGAGTTCATTCTTACCCGATGAAACTTTCGTTCTGATCTAACCAACCTAGATTTCTGCTGCAAATTTGGTTTGTCTCTTCCACAGGTTCAATTCCATGTATGGCGTTCGTTTGGCCCAATTCATTAGCACCAGCTCCCAATCGAATCTATTCTTTATATTTGACTTTTCCACAACAGTACCACCAGAGTCTACTTAGTTTCAGGTTAAAACATATTTTTGAGAAAAAACTCGTCATATGTTTCCACTCTGAATCATTCCACCTCCGTCTCCATTTTTGCTTTCTATGAATCTAGCCATTTACTCAACCACCTAAGGCCACTCATGGCAGGGAACGTTTCGCACCTTTAGTTCATGTCAGCCAGCTTCATCTTTGGACTAGTCGTAACTCGTGCCCACTGTCCCAGTCTTTTCGGGTCCCGCAACTGTGGTGACTTTTCACGTAATAAGCATGCCTTTCTGTTTGCACCTTCTTCCCTGTTTTGTTGTTGTGTGCCGTGTATAGGTCGTTACGACCCGATCACCCCTCACCCACCACGTTCCCTACAAGGTGAGAAATAAACCTAATATTATTATTATCAATGTCCGTGACAGACGAGCTGCAACCGGCGATCATTAATGGTGGTTTGTGGTCTCAGGGTAGAGAAGCTGGTTTGTATGAGCTTTGTTTTTTCGAAATGGCTAAACTGTTTTACTGTAAGGCAAATTTACAAATTCTACCAACCTTGACAGTAGATACTCCTCAAAAACAAATCGTACACTAGGTCTACAAAAGCACAATCCAAAGGAGCAAACAGGTTCCCACGTGCGACAGTCACACGTGCACAACGTCGGCTACAAATGGCTAAATGACCTCAGGGCCAAATGGGTGAAGTGGTAAGGACAAACAAAGGTCAGTCCATATGTATACACCAAACACAAAATCGGGGCGGGGGTTACAAATAGGGACATAATAAAAGTGGGTAAGTTCAATTGTCAGTGTAATAGATGATACACCGCCAGCCAAATTATTCACACTGATTTGGCAGACGCCCCGGTTCTGGCATCCTGCTTACGATCAACTCCATTCTAAAGTACCCTATCAGCCACCGACACGAGTGGTCGGAGTCGACTCCTGCCACAAGTGCCGACTTCGATGGAATACAAACCTAATCGCGTCCCTCCAGTAAACTCACCTTTCTAATAACTATCTTAAGAACGTAGCTCGCCATTCTAACATGCAGGGTTCTTACTTAGCCATCTGGACTTGCCTCACAACCAGATGCTACTCCTAGAAGCCATTTCTCACGAGGGAGGTCCTCACCAGAGAGCAGAACCAATTCCCTCGTTTCGATTCTTGAAATGGTGTGGACCACTTGGTACGCGCCCGCAACGGTGACAGATGTTCCCTTATACAACGACGCCAGAATACGCCTGTGAGATAATTGGCCTGTTTCCAACTGGCGTGATATCGCGAGGCCAAACCGGCGCGATCAGGTACCGCAGGACAGCACCGCATGAGCAACGAACTGTTTGGAGTAAGCGGCTCCAAATCGTTGCTGTCTGATGATAGCGGGACTATAGGTCGGTTGGTTAGATTCCGTTCTGCCTGTATAAAGAGCGCGTATAGTTCTTCATCGGCAAGCCACTGTCCCCTGCATAGACGTAAAAGAATACGTCGTACCAACCTGATTATACGCTCCCACACACCACCACAACGGCTAGTTGCTGGTGGATTGAAGTGCCACTGTATATCCATGGTCAAAATCCGGCCTGGTATTTTACTTGTACTCCATCGCTTTATATCATCCGAAAATTCCGTCAGCGCACCAACTAAGTTCGTACCATTATCACTGTGGATATCGGTGGACTTACCACCTCCACAACGAAGTGGATCATTGTAAAGATGGATCGGTCGACAGGTTGCCTGCCATTTCCAAATGGACTGCTCTAGTCCTCAGACAGCCAAAGGTACAGTCATGGTACAAAGCAATCCAATCCCACGCACTCGAATTGGCACCAGCCCGCTTCTGCTCTGTCTACCGGTAATGGGGCCATCATTTGTGAACCGAGCTGTGCGGACCGGCGCCTGCATAAAGAGCACGCACTAATCACTCGTTTAACGGCGCCGGTCCCACTGATAATTCAATATCGCTGTCGAATAGAGGCCGAGACCTGCACTTCTCCACAATTCCCTTCCACTCCATGAAAGTGACCTATGATCAAGGCAGTAACAGGATGTCGGCTCTGAAGAACAGCTAGATGTTTCACTGACTAGCTGCATTTCGAGTAACTGATTCTTCTCACGCACAAACTTCCATCGATCAAAACAGGTGACAATTTTCGTGAGCTGCCGTTTTGAGTCCAATTGCTGGAACGCGTCGCATCCAGTACAGAAGCGTTAATTTGGTGTGGCTCTTGCGCGAAGTGACTGGATTGCACGATCTGGACCAAACAATTACGTTTTGGGTGAAGTTCGTATACTCTGATAACACCGAAGGTAAAGCCTCTTTTTGCTTTGTCCGCCCTTATCAGTAGATACTGTCTGTAACGCAGTGACCAAGCCACGACCTTCTGTAGCTTCATCCAACACGAGAACCGAGACACTAGTGGGCACAGGACATCATTTCCCTATAATGGGTTAACCTGTGCTAAAAGGCTCTTCAACTCGACAACATCAAGCCGCGTAAATCGAGGCTGTGTGGGCCAGGTACTCTAGTTCGAGTGGAAATTCGGGTCCCGTTAACCATCTTGGCGGTGGACCAAGGTTACATGACCCTCGAGAGGCAGTCAGCTGGATTTTCCTTCAATGTCACATGTCTCCATTGGGTAGATGATGACATATCACGAATGACTGTCAGGAGATTTGCAATAAAGGTACAAAATCTGGAAGATAAGTTGTGGATGTAGTACAGAACAACTATAGAGTCCGCCCAAAATACAGTACGTTGGAAGTAGTCGTTTGCACTTGCCCCAATTGAGTCTTCTACTCGGAGTGCCAACCACGCAGCTGTTAATTCTAACCTTGGTATCGAATCGGACTTGAGGGGATCCACCCGCGCCTTCGAGAAGACAAGCGAACAGCCAGAAATATCAACGTCCAAAAGGAAGCAAGCATATGCTGCCACACTATATGCGGTCTCCGATGCACCACAAAATACATGAAGTTCGGCGAGTGGAATAACATCAACCTCCCAAGGGTTTACACACCCAGGAAATCGCAAGTTATGGAGGGTACGAAAGTTAGGTAACCAATTATCCCTGCGACTGAAATCGGTGTCATTTAACGGCTCGTCCCAACTAATTTACACCTTTGCACAGGGATTGCAGTAGACACTTGCCTGGTATTAAGCACGGATAGACAAATCCCAGAGGATCATACAGCGAAGATATACAGCAAGGAACACCTGTGTTTTGGCGGTTTTGTAGGTAAATTAAAGGCAATCACAAGTGTACCAGATTCCGTATCCCACTGCACCCCTAGGGCATGCTCCATTGGCAATGGGTCCGTAGTTAGGCTTCTCACACCGGACGTGAGTTCGGTTGGATCACTGGCTGACAGTTACGCGCGATCGTTGGAAGACCAGTTCCTCGTGCGGAAACCTCCCTTTGAGAGCAAAGCACTTATCTCGAAAACGAAGAGCTTAGCCGTTACAGAGTCCGGCATTGAGTTTAAGCGTTCATCAAGATATAGACGATCGTCTATTGTGCCGCAGGTTGAGACTGCATCATCTGAGCCAAATTCATCAACGGTCTTTCGTAAGGCAAAACAGAGACTGAAAATGTTCAGTATACGTACGCAGGGGTGTTGCGCGATGAGCGTCAGTGAGCACATTAGGACTGGTGGATATAGAACCTCCAGCATGACTGACCATTTTCCTGGAATTTCTTACGGTGCACCGTCCTCAGCCTCAATCAACAAATGGTGCATGGCGGAAAGGTCCATAGTCGCTAGCCCGAAATGCTTGTGGTGAATAATTGGGAATTTTAATACATACCTTTATTTTTCGTATGTGATCAATCCTGGCAGCAGTCAAGAGGGGCGTGTTACGTTTGGTCGACGAATTCGGACTTGATGCGGTGCAACCCCAACCAAGAATAGGGCGAATACAGCTGTGCACATCGATGTAAGCTGTGTGCATTGTGGTGTATCTTCAGGCTATCACGTGTTTGTTTTCCTTAATTTTTAGCACATAAACGGATATCTTTCCATCATCTGTATTTCATAGTGTTGCCAGGCAAATGCCGCAAACATAACAAGTCCAACTCAGCAGCCACAAACAGTAGGCATTAGTGCTCTTCTATGGATATCCCGTTATAAAGGTCAGGCTCAGAACCGCCGGCAATAGACGATGCACCCATGCCACTGGTATATAAACGCACCGTGATGAAACACCAACGAATTACCCTTCCTTCATCACGTACCCAGCACGCACGCGAGGGTTCGATCCCTCGCGCATTCCCCAAATTTACAATATAGAAAGCCACCAGGTGGAAATAACTGCGGTTTTTGCAAAATTACAGAACCAGCTTTTTATTCTTATGGCGATAAAAGTAAGGCCGGTAAAATATTTCAGTCAGTTTGAACAAACAAAGAGCAATCGCTAGAAAAAGCGAGTCAGAGTCAGGGGCGATGGCAAATAACATTGGGGTGATGTGAATAGAATGTTAGTTTTCATAGTATGCAAAATGGCTGAACGGAGAAGGAGCGTTGGTGTGAGCTACTACTTCAAGCAGGGGCGAACCGCAATTCCAATTTTGTGGGCCCTATGGCTATGCAAAATTTTCATTCGCAGCATATCATCAGGCCAAGTACCTTTAGGGGCGAACAAATTACTCTGGGAACGTGAAAATCTGACCCCGGTTCCGTTTACGCTAGAGCTAGGCACGCCAAGCAACAAACATAAGATAGAGCTGGCTGAGTAAACCAGTGCAGGGGGCGGCTACGAGGCATAATCAGCCTGGAAAGAATACCGGGCCAGGACGAAGGGCACTCAGATCAAGCAGAAATTTAGTAAAACCACAGTAACCTGTCCACTCATTGTATCGTCATTGAACTCAAGTGTGCAGTTGACCCAATACATAGGGGGGATTGGATGCAATTGGGCATCATGCAAGTCAGCAGCAGCTTCACATCTCAAGAGGTTATTTACATACGGCGGAAACTATGATGGTGTGCACTATTTTCAGGCCTTTCTGGGGGACTCTTCTGGAGCTGAATATAATGAACTGGGAAGAGGTGGAGTGTTTGGCTGGCACGAGCTTGAGAGCACACTAAAATATTGCTGGAGTTGCGAAATTTACAGCCAGGATGTGGATTTGTGTTTGTCTAGCCTCCACTGCAAAGGTATCTTAGTGCAGTGATTGGTGTAGAAGCGTCATGGTTGGCTCTATCCGTCTGAGCCACACTGGTCCAAGGCCCAAACTTACGCAATGGGGGCGCAGGAGATGAGGCTGGATTGCGGGAACACCTTCTTGATGAATGAGTGCTGAATGTTTTCAAGTGCTAACTTTACGTACATTGGAGTTTCGTAGCAGGAGGAAGTGGGCAGTGAAGACGGATTTACATGAAGTAGGATTTGTGTTTGAAGTCGGTCGAGGTGCGTTCACCACTGGGATTGGAGGCATGAATATTTGGCAAAGCTGGTCTGAACCCACAGCAGAAGGTAGGGCATCAGGTTCATTAGGAAGTAGCTAATATCCTTCGAAGAAGGGCCGTGTCATCTTCCGCATCATCAGAAGGTGCGGAGGATGGAACGCTGCAGAAGTTTGTGGGTGTTGAGAAACTGATGGTTGCAGAAAATGCTGCCAAGTTAGAATGAAAGTGGCTGGACATGGTGCTGGATGCAGATGGGGTCTAAATTAACTGTCGGTCCTTGAGGAGACGGGGTTCTAACAGACACATGGTGCGTGTGGTCCAATATGGTTGTAAAGGTCACAGTTTTGAAGCTGCGCATGGCTTCGGAAGACACGATGGTTGTATACGGGTGTGCAACTACCGAAAGGGGTCTAATGTAGATAGTATTAGGGTGGCCAAGGAACGGACGTTGATATGGACCAAGATTAAGTAATGATATTCGAAGGGTAAGGACCCTGTGAAGCAGCTGGCTTGAATGTTTTTTGAGGCCACAGGTGTATTTGTGCGGACAGAGGGCAAAGAAATTTTGCTCGGTGTGTCGGCGTAGGAGAGGGCTCTACAATACCAGTCTTTGGCAGCAGACGTTTGAGCCTGAGAAAATATCTTGGTGGGGAAGTGCGGAGTTTTTTTAAGGCAGGGGGTCCGCAGCAAAAGCACGTGTTGTCGTTTTTGAAGCAACAGTAAGTTACTGACGGGGTCACATATCTTTTAAATCAGTGTCAAATTGTTTACCGTAATAGAGGCCAAAGATAACATATGTAAGTGCCCAGAGGTGGAGAAGAGCTCGTCGTCACTAGCGGGAGTTGAAACAAACAGGCAGGCTTGTAGCGCCTGGGCAAAAGTCAGCTCAACAGTATAGCAAGATTATATAAGAAGGAAATCCGGGGTAATGAATATTTAGAGGAGGAATAGTGCTGGAGTATCACAAATTTGGGGATGAAATGTCAACTACACTGATAAGCTGGGCACCTGGACGCCCGAAAGTCTTAGACCTGGATAACCTGCTGTCGAAGGCGGTTAAAAGCATAACAGAATTTGGCGCGACTGCATTAGAGGTCGGGTCAGTTGGCAGACTGTGATGAACATGACTGATGCTCTATTCATTGCTCTATTCCTTATTCTCTTGTTTTAATATTCCATATGCTGTACATATTCGCCAATTCGAATACATACGTGCTGGTTGCCACTCTTCGTTGAATTCTGGATTTCTAGTTTGTCGGGTTGTACCGATATACGTACGAAACTTAATTACCACACAGTGATTCAACTAGCTAAACATAACATAACCATTAAATACTTATAAACAAGTCCTAGAGCCAGCCTGGTTGACTCGAAGGCTTCTTTTTCATTTATTCCGCGCCAATAGAGTAGTACGGCTAGCCTTGGTGCCAACGTCCGTGTAAGCACGTTGGTAACTTACACTTGTACATCGCCAGCCTCCTACAAGAGTCACCTTCCCACCTTTGTGAAATCAATAATCGTAAATAAAAGTAATACTTACCAGCTGTGCATAGCGTGGACCATTTCTTAGATGTTCTTCATACTTT
>NW_008751657.1:6182532-6228335 GCF_000715545.1 Opisthorchis viverrini | reverse complement strand
GATTGATAATTTTCTAATGCAATACAGGAACGCCGTCCATTCCGTTACTGGGAAGAGTCCCGCGCTTCTATTTAAATCTCGTTCGTTGCGTACGAGTCTTGACTGTGCCAAAACGGCTGATGTCACATTTTTCAAGGGTAATGATTTACGACCCGCAACAGGAATAGTGCTTTCATCAAATGGCAAACGAATGGTCACAATTCTCGATTTGGATGATCTCTCTTGTCATCGGAGACACATTGACCAGGTTGAGTTCAATACCAGAGGTCAGTCTGTTAACGGCACTCCTGCTGTTTCAAATACTAATGAGTCCTTTGTAGATGATCTTGTGGTATCCGAACAAAATGCTGTATCTGAAGAACGTACTACCTGTGTCTGAACTGAAGTTTCCATTCCGAGAAGATCCGAAAGATTGCGGTCAAGACCACCACTGGACTATAAACACCCGCACGCTCATTCATGGCGGATGGATACGTACGAAACTTAATTATCACACAGACTCAGAATGCTTTTGCGTGAAGTTGCGGTTTTCGGCCGCTATGCGTTAACGATGATCCGGTTTGCATAGAGGTTCATGGAATTTGTCTCATCGGAACCATGCGATTGAGTCACACCGAGAGTACTGACTAGTACAGATTGTTGATGGGAAAAATGATCCACCTGATAGTTTTCAGCGGTCAACTTTATAGACTTGTAGTGTAAATTTTTCGTGAGTTGCCTTTGCAGCAGAGTAAGAACAGCTATGATCTTCACAGTGTGGAGTGTACAGTTAGAGGAAAGAAGAACCTTGAATGTCAGCAGATATACCACATAGTTTCCATCACTGAATTACATTGGCATTCAGCAACACAGGGATTATTTCGGCCTCCTGAGCCGTCTAGCTGTGCGAGCTGTATCGAGCGTGTTACGTGCTGCCGTGCGCTCCGGTGGGGGTGTGTTCAGGGAAATTGCACATCAGAACCTGCTGACGGCATTCCATACACTGACTAATTCCAGAGTCTAGTGTGCCCACACCTAAAGGGAAATAGTGAATCTCAGGGCCTGGTTTTGTTAAAATATTTTTGGACCCTATTTCGCCTGTGGAATCTCAGCTTTACACTGACTTGGTTAGTCCCAGAGCTCGTGTGCATAAACTGGGGAGCATTTTAGTATCCTGCCGAAGCCTACAACCGACTTATTACCTTCTAACTCCTGAAAAAATGTGCGATACATCAGATCCTGCAAAATTGTTAGTCTTTATTGACACACGTGCCTCCGAGATCAGTCACTGTATGAAGTGTAATCAATCACGATACGCCATTCTCCGATCGCCCCTTGATGGCGCGCACAAAAACCGTTGTCCTCACAGCAAGTAACATGATGATAGTGCGCACAGCTCGATGACTGCGAAAGTTTCGACCGTTTTTGCGTTGCCCAATGCGATTCATAGACAAACGATGGAGTGCGTCTGCTAACATACCAGGAACTTCTGTCCCGTACCCAATCATCGCAAACCGTATAGATCGAAGCTGTTCGGATTCGACTCCAAGGAAAGCCTACAAAAAATTCACTCTCAAAATTTCCACTGATTACTATCTGATGGGTCTCTGTTCCCTTAAGTGATCTGCACCAGCAAAAACTCTCGGTGTGACTCAATCGCGGACTTCATATGTGACCTATTTCTTGAAAGACTACACAAACCACTTCTACGTTGACACGTGCGCATAGCAGCCGAGGATCGCTCGTTGCAAATGATTGCTTACTGAGCCCGTCAACTGTTCCGGCCTCTCATAAAGTCAACTCAGGATTTCGGGCTCCCGGCTGCCCCGGATAACAATATAGCCAGTTCTTAACCGTTCGGACTTCCAGCGGTCCCCTCTAATGTTGCAGTTGACGTTTTATGCCCAAAATATTGATGCTCCAGCATTCCGTTGTTCATTATATTGAAATTGTTTCTAGTTTAAGCTCGCTCTACCCTTATACAGGTGCCACAAAAACCTGTTTGGAGGCCTCAAGCCCCGAAACTTTCGCTCACGTCCACCAGCTCTTTACGTCTAGTTTTGTACGACTACTTATGCAACCGATAACGTCTACTGCACTAACAGAATTCGCTACTGATATGACAGATGTGGTATCTCACGGGCCTCGAACCAACGTTTAAACTGAACTTGAAGGCATAGTATATTGCTTGAGGCATCTTGATTTTGTGACATAACGCTTCTTCCTACCAAGCATTCCAAATTCACACTCTGCGCATCGTCTGCAAACCCGACTTTGCCCCGAATTGTACATAAATACACACGTGGCCACACACATTGCATGTCTGGCACTTGGGGGGTCCTCAACCCGCAAGCACCGTTATCTAATCTTGGTCCCCGTCAAACCCCGCCCCTTGGCCACCCGCTTACCATTTGCATGAGACCCCTATTTGGTAGTCATCTACACCACCATCGCCCCCGCATCCTTCCAAGCCACCTGCAGCGGTAAGTGTACGAACCTCAGGAAGTTCGTCAAACCGTGTGCACCGCGTGCTTGGGACAGCCTTTGGCCCTGATCCGCTTCCACCGCCCTGCCCACCAATCTTTGTCCCACCGTACCATCATTTTAGCTAATACTCACCCCACCACGCTAACCGACTATTATCAATCCGTGAATCCGTGAAAACCTCCGGGGGATGCAGAAGTCGACAATTCTTTATTCCACTACACGCTCTCCTCTAAAAGATGTTCCCCAACCCATATTGAGGCTGATACTGCATCTTGTGCTTTGGATACAGACCTATTTCACCAACTATTTATCCACTGACCACCAGAGCTAAATACTCCTTCTCGGACTCCGAGCACGCTTACTGAACCTAACCTCATTTTACCCCACTTCCACTTTCCAAGTTCCCCCAGTATCAAACTCCGTTGTGAGTAAGGCTAATCACCTTCCAGTTATTACTGTGTACTCCCAATAAGCTTGCCAACAATGATGTTTAGTGCCAGCGCGTTACCGCCAAAATTTCATAATCACCGAACCATTAGCGCTGTTGCACGACTAAGTCTGATTTGCGTGAGCAAAACGTGGTTCAAGATGAAATTCCAGACACGCTTTTTCAGCCTCTGGCAAAAATATTCACCGCTCTCACATAAAGAATTCTCAGAACTTCCTGCGGAAGCGATTCTCGAGGCCATCTGGATCTCTACAGAACAGACCAAACGACCTTTAATGGTATTACGGTGGATGCTACGGACGAATCATGGGGAGGATCTGTGGCGCCCTCGAAACCCTGCCTCGCGTCGAACAGAAAGTGAGGTTTATTACGGTAATGGTGGAACTTCTTTGCAAAGTTTCTTTACACTAGTGTGATAGCCGAAGGATACCCAAGAAGATGCTTTGGACTGTTCAGTTTTTAGAAGTTATGTTTATATGAGACCACTTCCCTGTCCTGTAGTTTGTTACTGATTAGTGTTTCCTACTAGACGTCTTCGCAGCGAAGGTCTTTCGTTATAATGGTGGGTTGTATCAATTTACCACGAACCCTCTCATCCGCCTCTATGGCTGACTTGTCCAGATCTCCTCTGCACTTGCCTATTTCATTCGTCTAAATTTGTGTTGGTGACTTCAGCCTACAGGATATTTCCTGTTCGTTCGATAACGGCCCTCCTTGTTACGCCTCGCCACTTGCCCAACTCAATCTAGAGGGTTGGTCCCAAGTTGCACCCAGTCGCACCACCCGTCGCTCACATAATCTCGACCTAATATTCCCAAACGATGGGCATTTGGCTACAGCTACAACTGGTCCACGCTCCACAGAAGGTGACCACTGCGCCGCTCCTTGCAACGCAGTCAGTTATGGCTTGGCCGCTCCCTCAAGTCCTTGCATGATAGACCCCCCGTTTTTAAGATATTTCTCATGCTTTTTACTTACTTGCTTCCCGGGACCGAAGCAACTTCTTTCTCTGGAAACACGAGGCATCTGTGACATCGTCCACGAAAACCTGTTGACTGCTCTTCACCGTGTTTTGTCCATAAAAGTCTTACCACAGTGTTTATCCTCATGATACGTCACCAAAGACATTGGATGCCAAAATACACCGGTCTGACGAAGATTACCAGAAATCCCATGATATCTCCTTAATAGTTCTCACCACTAAGCTATCGACTGACCCAGAGTCCAAGGATCCAGGCCTACCATCAAAGTCTTTAATTACTCCAAATTACTAGACCGACTTCCGCGAGCGGCGTGCCTCAAACCGTCGTTCACTTGTTTGTTTGCGCTCAAACACAGGTTACCATATCACCGATCTTGTCAGTAAACCAGACCGTCTAAACGCTTACTTCGATAGCTGCTACTTGTCCTTTATTTACAACTTAAAACACATATCACCTGCGTCTACTTTACATGTCCTAACCGCCAAGTGAAGCGCCCGTCTCTAAGCGACGTGACCATTTCCATAGATGATGTTCCCACCCTTTCAAAACTCTGAGTACTCCGTCTCACCGACGGACGTCACTCCATTTCCTGAGACAAGACAATCAGGATATAGGAATCCTTGTCACGGATTCATGGATTATCACATGATTCTGTGAACCATAGAATCGTCCCCTCCTGGTCGTGGCAATCTCTAGTCCAGCCTCATTTCAAGCCCAACCCACGGAGTGACAACAACGTATCGGAACGTGGATTAACGTGTAAAACCCACTGGTGTATATATCAGTGATCACTCGCCGAACAGCAGAGGGGCCATGTGAGTGACACCACATTTTACTTCCTGCATAACACGGGTTTCAACAAAACCTATGGGCTGCAGCGCATAGGACGCAGTAAGCCTGTGAAGTTGAAGGGACGGTTGGTGTTTGAATCAATCAATTTTCTAAGGAAATGCAATTTTTGTTCGCATGGCGGAATATTATGTTTGGCGCAGGGCTTAGGGCGGTGATGGTTTCCAGCCCGGAGTGACAGTAATATGTCGAGCACCAGCCAGTTTGGTGGTTCCAATGACTCTTCTCTTGAGCATTGCTTCACAAATATTTTTGCTTTGGTGAGTGTATATATCGTTACCGTGACGTCACTGCACACATTGTAGACTGATTTTGGTGGCATTCAGTACCAAAAATATGTCGCCAAGTTTGATAAAGAATATACGAACGCTTTGGATGATCCCATCATAAAGTCCTACGTGCTATGTCAACAGAACAATGTTCTGTCCACATGGGTCCGCTCTAAACGTGAGAACACCGAGAAGCATGATCCTGGCGCCTTCTCCGAATTCAATAAGCAACTTTGGGTGTTCTGGTATGGAAGCGGCGACTTTCCGAACGCTGCAACATGTATCCTTCCGGAGCTGCGCATGGAGGACCAGGGAAACTGGCGTCAAGGCCTCTCTTACGAGATACGCACGATTCTTTTTCGTGCGCTCCATAATGTTGTGGAAAGGTAAAAGGTTCTGTTCGCCTAACCATCACTTTCAGATGCTTATTGAGCAAGGGTTTCGTTCGGCTTGGCAAATGGTTCATCCAGCCGTATAAACACAACTGTACACAAGACTAGTAATTTGAGATATTTTCAAGAATAACGTTTTTAGTACGCAGTACAGCGTTAGCTTCTCGTTCTTTCTTCACGGAGAAAGCACCGTCTGTGCTAGTCTGGATTTGCGACAACATCCGTTGGTCAGGAGGATAGGTGTGAAACATATTTGCCACTGCGCGGATACTCGTCAAACGCTTCCTGGTAAGACTTAATTAAACGACTAGATGATTTCATCGCCGTCACTTGGAGGATTGTGAAACCATTTATTGATTTCCATTAGGACCTTTTTCAACTTTCGCCTATTTTAGAGAAACGGGGGCTTTTGAAGTCGTTCCGTCGTAACTGCGGATAAAGAGGAATGAGCGGATTTTGACGTTGGAGTGCAGATTTCACACTGGGTCATTCGGTCTCCTGACCACAATCTTCAGCAAAGTGACCTGACTGTGGTGTCTTACCTCTTCTTGTAACTGGCCACGAGAACAGGTCATTTGGGGGTGGAAAGTTTCATCATCGCTAACCAAGAGACATTCGCTTGAGCGCGGTGAGCTTGATACATGATCTATGTTCGAGAGATAATTTGGTACAAGCCCAAACCAAATTAATTGCTCCCCGCTCATACAATACTCAAAAGAAATGACGATCTTTCGGTTCGTGAATAGAAATGCGGACTTCTGGTTTGGTAAGCAGACGTCTGACGGCATGATCTTGGTGACTAGATAGTTGTTCTTCAAGACAATAGCCTTAGGTTGGGAATGACTTTTTGAGTCGTGTGATTGCTTATGACTATGGCAGAATAGGTCACAACGACTTTGACGAGAAAACATTTGGCGATAGTTGATTTAACGGACTAAAGAACTCAAAATTCTGGCTAACGAGGAGCGGTAGAATAGGGAGAGCTTTCCAGGAAGTCGTTCCGACTAAATCTACGCTCCTGTAGAGCGCGCAAAGTCGGTAACTGGGCACTGTCATTTTACAACCTTGTACTGAAGCTGAAGACAACATCTCAGCGAATGATTAATCGTGGAGTCTCTTAGTTGGCGTAAATGCAGTCATCCACAATGTTCAAGCACCCATTAGGGTCGGCTACTACGAAGGAACATACCGGCTCAGCGGGTGAATCGAATCTCAGATGCCGCGCATGACTGTCAGTGGCAACCTCCACACATGGGCCAAGAAACTGGGGACCTGAATTTCCATCTGACATGACTTTCAAGCATATTTTTGATTGGTGGTATTGCCTTATGCTGTAGGAGTCTGGCTTGAGAACCGTATCCACCAACTCACTGTTCGGTTTCCGGAGAAAACGTTCATTGCATTGTTGATGGGTTTGCAGAGCTAGTTTTGGGATGCTGTAACAACAATTGGTAAGATATATCTGAATATGGGGACCTGTCATTCCATAATGGGACAAGCAGAAGGTTAGAAGTTTTGTCCCAAGTTCCTTGGTTTCTATCCCGATCAAGCGACGTGCTTGGTAGAGCAAAACTGCTTCTAAATTTCATCCAGTTGTCACCCGTCGCCGTTTGTGTATTATGTAGAAGACTGTTATATGCCGTACGCTACACGCTGAATCTTCTGATGTCCAGTTGATAGCCTGGTAGAAGAGACCTGGGGCAGCGGGAATCCCGGCCGAGTTAGTTTTGTGGTGCCTTTCATTTTTCTTATTTGTTCAAGCTGGCGAGCTGCAGAGGAATCCCATCACAGCATGATCAGTGGAATCAGAAATGGAGCGATTAAGCATCTGATATCCACGTCTTGTTTATTAAGGTGATGTTCTAACACGGCGCAGAGTCATGACCTGGTCAACGCATCCTCATCAGATCGAAAACCTCTTTGGCTGAGCTGCTTTTGTGTATCTGTCAGTAGGTTTTTCCGATTAGAACCGCTTTGAACACATCGCTTAACATGGTGGTTGGACCAATGCCCCAACTATTGTGACAAAGCGGTTTCGTACTTTCCAGGAAAAGCCGGTACGGCTGTAGTGCTGGTGTCAGACGAGGATATTTCGGGTTTCCAAGTGACTAGTTTGTGAAATGACTTGGGGAATGAATATATACACGATTTGTATACTCCAGCCGTGGATTTCTTCCCCAAGATCTCTTCTGTTATGTAGGCCGTTTCCCATTGTTGCAATGCACTTGACGTGTTCTGGAATCCTCTTTGCCAGGGGCGTGCCCCCCATCGATCCCTCGATGCGAATTTGAGCAGTTATTTCACAGTTTCCATCCGTTTAGTTTTGCCGTTAAGAACAAGACGATATACCTTAATGCATCGTATAGAATGGACTAGAGGTAGTGTCTACCCGGTGCACTGCAAACAGACTGGAAGAGCCTCCCTTTGCCCAGGATGCGGACGGAGCGGTAGGCTTCAATCGACTTAATCGATCGTTTGCCCATCGTTTGTCTATGAGTGTTATTAATAGAATATCGATTCTGATTGAGCTCGAGAACAAGAATGAATGGCGTAGAATGAATAGCGCTTTACTTGTCTAACAATAGACGTACATAACCTGAAAATGAAGGCGAAAGCATGGTTGATACAAAACGATAATGTGAGCACAAAGAATATTCATGACATTCACCCTGGCCGTTGGATTGTGTGTAGAGAGGGATAAATTGGGTACAGGTATTGGATGAATGATTGTAAAAATCTAATGAGTAATAATGAGTGTGGTTAGGCTTCTCGATTTCTTAAAATGTAGGGCCGTGTGCGCTGCTGGAGCCTGGCTAATTCAGAGATGCTAGGGTCATATGTATCGGGAGATGCAGGTGCATTGCCTGGGTACGGGGGTGAGACTGAAGTATGATCGATATCATCTCCAATGTTATTGAGCGGAGGCGTGTGCAAGTCAGATAGAGGGGGTGCATGAACACCATTGTCTTCATTGGATGAGGTACGCGTGAAGTCGTTGATATGTGTGCGATCGCCACAAGGAGCGAGATGGCGGACGGATACAGTGCTTTCTTTCCCGCCGGGAAAACGAACACGGGCGTAATGTGGATTGCAATTTATAAGTTGGACTTCCTCAACGACGGGCTCATACTTTGAGGCACGGTCAAATCTCCTCAGTAAAACAGGTCCTGGAACAGTGAGCCAAGTCGGTATAGATAAACCACAGGATGACCGGCGTTCAAACCGGAATATCCGTTCATGTGGAGTAACATTCGTGGAGACGCAGAGAAGGGACCGTATAGAGTGGAGGGCATCCGGTAGAGCCGACTCCCAGTGACAGATTTGGAGGCCTTTCGTCTTGAGTCTAAGCTGGATTGCGTTCCAGAGTGTTCCGTTGAGGCGTTCGACTTGCCCGTTCCCCTGGGGATTATAAGAAGTTGTTCGGCTGGTGCAAACTCCCCTGTCATGTAGGAATGTGGACAGTTCGTCAGATATGAATGACGAGCCACGATCCGAATGTACATATGCAGGCATGCCAAACAAAGAGAATAACTCACACAGACATTTAATAACTGTAGACGCACATGTATCTACGCAGGGAAAGGCAAACGGAAAACGAGAAAACTCGTCAACGATGGTAAGGAGATACCGGTTTCGAGTAACAGAAGGTAGAGGTCCTTTAAAATCGATGCTAATTCGTTCAAATGGTTGGGTCGCTTTGATGAGCGTAGCGGGGGGTGGTTTGTAAAACTGCGGTTTGATGGCGGCGCAAACCGTACACTTTGTGGTGATGTCCTTGACATCTTGGAGAGAGAACGGCAGGTTTTTGGAAAGAACAAAGTGGTGCATTCGAGTGATTCCAGGATGGCACAAGGAATCGTGAATTTCTTTTAATTTATCATTGCCGATCACATTGGCGCATAGGTTACGCGATAAGGTGTCAGCAACCAGATTGTCTTTTCCAGGTCTGTAGCTCACATCGTAGCTAAAAGCGGAAAGTTCCATTTTCCATCGCTGAATTTTATCATTTTTTATCTTACTTTTTTGCGAGGAACCATACATAAAGGAAACTGACCGCTGGTCAGTGATAAGCTTGAAGTGCTTCCCGAAGAGATAATGCTTCCATTTACGGATAGATTCAACGATGGCGTATGCCTCCTTCTCAATAGCAGAGTGATTCTTTTCGCTCGGTGTCAGTGTTCTAGAAAAGAAGGCCACCGGTTGGCCGTTCTGAGTCAGAGATGCAGCAATGGCTATGTCTGAGGCGTCAGTCTCGACAACCAATGGTGCGTTGTAGTCGACTGTCACAACCATGGCGTTCTCTAACTCCTTCTTTAAATTTTTGAAAGACTGTTGCACACGCTCCGGTAAGGGGAAAGTCTTATTTCTGACAAGCACACTGATTTTGTCAGAGAAGCATGGTATCCATTGCGAATAATAAGCAAACATACCAACAACACGTTGTTGGGATTTAGCGTCATGTGGATGAGGGAGTTCACGAATAGGTTTCATTCGTTCAGGATCTGGTTTGATAATTCCTTTAGAGACTTCGTAGCCCAGAAGGCGTATTTGTTTGGCTGCTATGATGCTTTTCTTACAGTTAAGGGTAATTCCATATTTTCTTATTACTTCAAAGAAAGATTTGAGGTTCTGGTCATGCTCACTTTGGGTAGTCCCACAAATAGTGACGTTGTCGATGTAAGCGTAGGTGCTACTTAGGTTCTCAGACTTGATTATTTGGTCAATAGTACGTTGAAAACATGCTACTCCGTTGGTTACACCGAAAGGAATACGACGGAACTGAAACAGCTCTCCGCATGCTTCAAAAGCCGTATACGGTTTATCTTGCTCACTGATTGGAACTTGATGGTAAGCACTCAATAGGTCTAAGGTGCTAAAGACAGTATGACGGGAAATTTCTTCGATCATTTTATCCAGTCGCGGTAACGGATACGCGTCTAGGTATGTGAACCGATTAATGGTTTGACTGTAGTCCACTACCATGCGTCTTTTGTGGTTTGAATTTTTCGTGACCAGTACTTGAGCCCTCCATGGAGAACTCGAAGGTTCGATTATACCTTCATCCAATAGTCGATTAACTTCACAGCGGATAAATTGTTCATCGTCCGGATTATAACGTCGCGATTTTGTAGCAACAGGCTTGCAGTCGGGTGAGAGGTTAGCAAAAAGAGGAGGTGACTCGACCGCAGCAGCAGGTAGACCGCAGAGGGTGAATGGACCTCGGTCCCCACCGAATGTGATTTCAACTTTGTTATGTAGACCAAGGAAGTCATGGCCTAGCAGCAGGTCAGCACATAGATTGGGTAATACCAATAGTTTGATCTTTTTGTAAACGGTGCCCCTGTAATCGATGGATGCGTAGCAGTAGCCTCTAGTTGAACACGTCAGAGAGGTAGATGCCATGGTAATCACAGAATTGTTAGCATATACCTTCCAGCCATGTTTACCAACCACCAAAGGAGATATGTAACTGCTCGAACTTCCTGTGTCTATGAGGGCCTGAAGCGATATCCCGTTCACCTTTATGCTGGTCACCGTGCGAGACAAGCAGTTCGGGGCCGCAGCAGTCAACAGGGAAGATAAGGCCGAATCCGTTGTGCAATTTGAGTGACACTTTACAGATTTGGATCGACAAACACGCTGAAAATGGCCTGTTTTGCCACATGATTTACAAACTGCTTCTCTTGCGGGGCACTTTGACCGTGGATGTCTGGAACGACCACAAAAGTAACATATCTGAGAACTGATTGACGAGAGATAGGGTGTAGAATCAGGGGAGTTTGAGTGTGAAGGGATAACTGTAGATGTCTGTAAAGGTGCTGCAGCCGCAGAAAATGATATCGCCTGGTTATGTGAGTATGACTGAGCTTGTTTGTGGGCCAATTCTAATGACCTGGCCAATTCATGAGCTTCATCGAGAGTGAGTTCGTTTTGAGCTAGAAGTCGTTCTCTGATGGTAGTAGACTGAAGTCCGTTGATTAGAGCATCGCGTACACTTTCGTTTTGATGGTCAATGGCGGACACCGCCTTGAAATCACAATTTTTGGCCAAGGATTTAAGCCTCTGAACAAACTGATCAACATCTTGACTGGTGTCTTGTTTGCAAGTCTGTAGAAGATGGCGAGCATAAATTATATTCTTAGGACGAACATACAACTTTTCAAGTGTACTGATAGCTGATTCGTAATCTGGACAGTCAGCGATATAAACGTATACAGGTGCATCCACAAAATGGATCAGAGTTTCGAGTTTATTTAGATTGGGCGATTCGACGGTGCCCAGAAACGTTTGGAAGGTTTGGAACCAATGATTCCAACGCGTTGTTACATCTGGAGAATTAGGATCTGCGTCGAAACACTTGGGTCGCAGCAACGGTTCCATCGTATTCTTAGACAAGTAAATTGTTACGAATAGAATATCGATTCTGGCGCGACGCGAGAACAAGAATGAATGGCGTAGAATGAATAGCGCTTTACTTGTCTAAGAATAGACGTACATAAGCTAAAAATGAAGAGCATGGTTAGAGCACAAAGAATATTCATGACAATGAGGTAATCCGAATTCTCCTGGGATGCTAGAGGAAGGGAAAATGGCCCAGGCGAATTTACTGACCGGAAGGTCCGTGGATCGAACCCGACCTCTGCCTCTCGACTTCCCCTGTCTAGGCTTGGGCAAACTAGCAGTATTCCAGCCCTCATGCAACCTTCGAGTTGCATGGCAGTTTGGCACCAAAAGGGTGCTACAGTCGAGGGATTTTGTGCTAGATGCTGTCAAAATAAATGGAGGCCATTCTGACGGAACCCCATGCTTTACCTGATTACTACCGAATGGAGCAATGCTCATGCGCGAGAGTTCTAGACGATCAACTCAGACTTCCACGTTACATGTCCACACACATATTTTTCACAAAGTTGAATATGTCGGCTTCCGGCTTTGTCTGCCCATCAGATTGTTCCTTTATCTGGTGTTTGTTCACCCCCGACCACAACTGTCTTTAATTCTGTCTACTCAGCGCATGCGTCGTTTGCGATCCTTTTCTCAATGCAAACTTGCAAACCTAAACTATCTAATATCGATTCGTGAGGTCCCAAAGTGTTCAATGGTAATCTCATAAACTATGCTATTTAAGACCTAGCGAACAGTGCTTAATTTAGTTAGGCTTTCTGGTTTATTCAGACCGAACGGTCAAAGTAAACTCGCCGTCTCGTGGGTTGGTACATGTCGTAATATGGTAGGTTCTGTCTAAGCTCGGGTAACCTAGTGATATCTCGTCACTCGAGCTTTTTTCGAGTGGCATGGCAACTGCACCGAAAGCATGTTCCTTCTGAACAATTTCTATTATCTAATCTTGCAAGTGGGCGAGATAGCTCAGTGTTTAGAGTGCGAATTTACTAACCGAAGGGTATGTGGTTCGAACCCGACCCCTGCATCTCGACTTCCCCTGTCTAGACTGGGGCAACTTGGCAGTATCCCATCCGTGGTGGCCACCGAAATAGTGCCACAGCTGAACGGTTTTCAATATTGCACGTAAGTACATTGCGTAAGTAAATAGCGAAATACATATCATATAAAGGTGACTGCACGTACGTCAAGGTGAGGCATGTGAGAAGTCACTTGAGAGTATTAACACGCGGAATAAAAATTTTCACAAAAGCTGTCTGAACCGAATTTTGCGATTGCGTTGGCTGCCTTTTAGGGCAGGTTTGTCGTGAATGATTCTTAAAACCGCACTAAGACGATGGTCATTTTTTGTTGCATTTCGAGCCGCTTCAAAAGTTGCTTCGATTGTGGGGCACTTTCAAAACGAGTTGTCTGGATGCTGTCTGGTCCTAATCAATTGCAAGGGTGACATTCAGCGGTTATTTGCACATGTGGTAAAGACCATAAGCCCTGTCAGAAATCACATGCAAATCGCCAAAATATGGGCAGAATAGTCAATCTTCCCTCATCGTCATCGACTCCGGAACGACGTTACTATGTGCTCGTATTTGTGGTCTCTATGAGGGAGAAGCGCTGTTCGCTAGTGGACCATTTTGTGGTTGTCGCAAAACCAGACTTACTGGCATCGTGATGCAACACAAAGGAGAAAAAAGACTGATACAAAAAGAACTAATGGATCTGAAACTGATGAACTCATCAAGTTTTAATAGCCTTCCAGAATACTCATTGATACACCATTGCTTGCGGCAGTCTTAGACACGCAACTAAGCTGTGTTAACCGATGCCTTTGCCGCTACCTTTATGTACAACTGGTGGGAAAATGAGAGCTACACTTTTGCTCCTGATATCCGGGCCTCTGTTGCTGGATGGTTATCCTCTTGGAACGCAGGCCGACAACCAGATTTGATCGAAGTACGCGGTCTAAGGACTTCTGATAAGATGTCTCCGATGCTTTCACAAGCATCAGCTGGCATATTTTGTTTTCAGACTTCTGGAACTACTCCAGCTTATCACGCATTATTGACGTGAAATACGCCCAAGCTTCTTATTTTGAGTATAGAAACTATATTTTGTTAGGGAATTCAGTTTTATCACCGAGGTACGTCCTTTGGTCAGGTTTGTGGGAATCGAATTTCATGCTTGTCATTCGGTCGCTAAAAATCGTTTCTCGGATTTATTAATATCGTCATTTTATTGAAAATGTCCACGCTGGGTCGGCTGTGAGCTGTAGGGTTGCTAATCCGTTTAGCCATCGTTCAACGGGAAAGAGCATGTTGAAATGTATAAGCTGGAGGGAAACAAATAGTGATCGCCCAAGTGTCAAGAGAAGTTCACTGTTGTCATCCTGAAAGCTTTCCTTGTTCCGTTTTACTCATGGTTTTTCAATGTGAGGTTGACGGTCAAGTGACCTTAACGATTGCTGTCTGATATTTTTGGTTGTACTTTTTGGTTGTATTTGTTCCATTTATTGCCGTTTTTATAATGCAGACAGTTTCGCTAAACGGAAATAGCTAATTCTCTTATATTTTTATAGTCGTCTTAGCTCCTTACGGCATATCTGCTGAGCTTGTCGGTCGTGCCACTTTTGTCACTGATAAGGACATGACTGATGAACTGGAGACTTGGGCTGGGTTTTATCCTCTGAAACCGGCTGTCGAGTTGGACAACTGTGGATTTCTGGATGCTGGTCTCCCCCAGTTTATGGCGTCCGTTCAGGGGTTGCGGACTCAGGGTCAACACAAATACAACAGCGTCGCGGATAAACGGATCAGGGAGGTCGAAACGGATGGCAAGCCTTCAGAAGGAACTCCCAAGTTCGTTGAAGTGATTGTTGGTACGTCTTTCATAGATTTTGGTGTCTATTTTTCATGCTTACGTTTTTCTATCTGGAGTCGAACATGTACGCGTGGAAAATCTGTTCCTCAGGGATTTCTCGCCATACATCGCCTCCGTGCAGTCAAGATTCTACGCTAAGGGCTTTAGTGGAAGGTCCTGATCATCCTCTCTAACTTTGGGCGCCTTCACAGTATCCCGACCGTGTACCAGAGTGATTCACAGCACCGGGAATAATCTCATGCTACATCGACCATTGGGTTGTAATAAGCTGTGCTGACTAATTTTTGGCGTACGGTAGAGCAAGTAAACGAACCCTGTTGTAACACCTTTCATCTCTTTCACACTTAACTCCACCTATCGTTATTAATACTTTCCTCGTAGACCCTTCTCCTAGGACTGGCACCCCTTTGGTCTCACGTCGTCCCCAGCTGCGCCATCTGGGCTTCGGTCGGCATTGATGTTGTCAGACACCCCGGACCCTACCTTCAAGCCGCGCGTTGGAACGCAGTCACTGAGCCAACTGCTCCCTCCCTCTTCTTGCTGCACATCTCCGACAGTCCAGTCATCATCATAGTCGAAAGCTCCCGTCTCCAATGCACAGCTACCTACCCCACCCCGAATCATCGGTGTACGAAACTATGCCAGCTACAACCACTGTACGACAAGTATACGGTTATTCCAGCTGACGGTGATGATGATAGTCGATAGCGCTACGACTGATGCCTCGCTGCCGTACAACCATAATTTACGAAAAACCCTTAATGCACCACTTCGAGTTGAGCACGAAAAACAGCACTTTCCTCCAGACGACAGTCGACATGCACAACACACGACTTAACCGCCGCAGCTTTTGGTGCTACAGACATTCTGCAGTTGAAGACTTTTTGTACAACTGAACATCTATTTCCAAATTTGGCGCTTCCGATTGACTGACACCAGTCTACACGTGTTGTGTTTCTGAGATAATGGCTGTCGAATACCTAAGGATGCCTCAGTTCCGCTCCTCGGAGAGGCCACGTCTCAGCCATACCACAAAACAGTCCATAATATAGCCTGGTACACGCGCCTCTTCAGATTCAAGAACATACCGCTATTATGCCATAGGTGTCTCGAATCGGTGACCTGAACCTTAGTAATTGATTACTTGGCCTCTTCTGTCACACTAAAGTGAAAACTTATACAACTCCCAAGATATGTAAGACGCTACACAACATCGAGTGCTTCCTTCGATTGTAAGTGGCGTGTTCAGTAGCTGGGTGTCTGGAATCATGAATTTACATTTTGCGAGTGACTGATCAGTCCATCCAAACTTATGTGCCTTCTGCTCTGAAAAAGATCGATATCATATGGATATTCTGGATCGAAAAGGTTCTCATCAGCGGCTATTTGAACATCAGGCCATTAAGCAATTTCCAGAAGTCGCTGCGACGGACTGCAAGCGTCGGCATCGTTCTGCATCCTTGACTGGATAGCCGCTGGTAGCCACGTTTGTGGGATTCATCTGGAAACGTCGGTGAAGAACTGTCACAAGCCGCTATGTTTACTTACGCCTAACCAAATCTATCTCTGACATTACCAGAGGCAACAATTATGGCGCCTTGGGAGCCCTGTTACTGCAAGTTAAAAGCTCACTGTTGTGGTTGTTGGGAGTGGGGTTGCGTGCACAAGTGGGAGGCCGTAGCGCAGCTGTGATCTTTTTGGGTGGTCTACTTGGATTGGACAGAACGTAGAATAACTGTTTCAACAATCTGCTGACTATACGGTATTGCCTTCCAAATTAACCGAAGTTGTTGAGCCACATGGTGCCGTCCAGCAGCTTTATCACAGCCCTCGAGCTTTCTTCGCGTGGCATGGCAGCTAAGCACCGAAAGGGTGTCACAGCTGAACGATTTTTTCTGTATTATCGATAGCGCGGATAAATAACTGATCGTTGTTCCTTTTGGAACACTTGTATGGATTCCGGTAGTACACCCTTCCTCAGTTGCTTCGCTTTTCAGGTCCGCTTAAGAAGCGAACGAATGGCTTGGCAACTGAGAAGCTGACAGATCCCGAATTTATCACAACCTTTTTCTGGTCTCTTCCAATTGCTCCGCCGTCGGGTTTCAATTCTCACCGAAACGAGACCGCTGCACCTTTGTACAATACCGGGAGTTTCACCTGCGGCGCCGCACTGCCAGCTGCACTCAAATGTTGGACATCGGACAGGAAGTTGCTCTGCTTGTAGAAAGGCCAACGGATAGCAGCCCGCCGAAGAACTGCGAGTAATTGTATTACGAGGCGGTCTGTAGGTCTAGAGTGTGAAGGCAGTATGGCGTTTCCTCCAGGCGACCAGCATGTCCATATTTATGGAAGCAGCGACGCCGCCTTCCTTCGATGAACTACAGGTTAGAAAAACCTCACACCATTCGCCCAACGGTTGGCCGTGATCGCCGGCGCATTGCTCAATACGGTCGGAATATTTTTAAAACCAAATAGTGGTACTGCTCTGTTGTATCGTGGGTGGCCGTCTGTTGGTTACGCCTGCACTGAGCCTGCCAGATTACGCGGTATGGAGAGGACAGAAAACTGGGGACACGGCTGTATTGCCAGGACAAAACATACAGAGCGTCTGCGTAATATATAGGATGGCTAAATGGCCAAATATGGTCGTTCACTTGTTCGCTCCGTATAGCCAATGGCGGTGTTCCGGTCGTGAACAATCTCAGGCCCACTACGCTGGTCGTATGTTGCTAAGCCATGTTTGGTGAAAGCCGCCAACTCACCTACTTTCCGGGCGTGTCATACCGATGGTGACCTTGGGATGCGTCACTCTGCACATGTGCTTTTTTTCCTGTCTGGGCGCGTCCTTACATGCTCAAAAGGCATCTGTCTTGCTCAGTCGCATCGAGAGTAAAAGTGATGCCTTACTTCATACGCCGTCGGGTTAGACCAGCCCCTTGCACACCGAACAGGTGAGAATAGTGAGCCATCGGCTCCGGGCTTATTCCCCAAAAGAAAACCGTACTGCCCGCTGCTCTATGGGTCAGACTTTTGAGTCAGAGGCCAGGGGCTCGGTCCCCGAACAAAATCCTACATCCTCCTACTGCCTTGTGGGTCAGACTTTTGAGCCAATGGTTCAAGGTATGATTCCTCAACCAAAACTCCTTCGGTCTAGGCAAGTGTTATTTGCTCGGACAGTTCTGATTCCACCGGTGTCCCTCCTCAACGCCTTTCCATCACAAGCAAACGTTGCTGTGACATTTGACTATCAGTTATCTGACCGATGGGTCTTATGCTTCCGCTGTCTATTAACAATTAACGAAATAACACCTTTCTAAATCCCCGAGATCCTTTCTACGTAGGAGCTCTTGACGTCCGTACTCTACCTCAAATTGGTTGTCAGGAGGTGCTCGGTGATACCTTATACTCTCTTAAAATTGATGCTATGTCTCCAAAACACGCATGCAAGACCCAAACGTGGTTATGCATTTAAAAACCCCAAGGACGAGCTCAGCTGTTTCATATTTCTCCCTTCGTGCGTCCGGTGATCCACAAGCGATGACTCGCGGAATACATGGCTTGGGAGTTGCACTCAGCCGCAGAGCTAAACGCGCTTTGCTGGATCGGGTTCCAGTGAACAGTCGTCTTCGCACCGTCCAGTTATCCAGCTCAATCAAACCCAATACCCTCGACATAAAAAGCAGTTTCTCTTTGTAGTGTCGGTTTATGCCCCACCGGACTGCAGTTCTGACGCTGAGAAGGATACGTTCTATCGAGAGCTGTCTGGGATTATTTGTCTAGCAAATTTTTTATCCCTACGGGCGGCATGGATACCCAAGTCGGTCGTCTGAGCTCTTTGGAATCACATCTGTGCGGTCCATTTGGGGTTGGTGCTCGTCGTACAGACAACGAAGAGCGACCCTCCAGTTGTGTGCCGCTCATGAACTGTTTTTTGTCAGTACGAACTTTCGGCATAAACAGTTGCATTGCGTAACCTGGCGGCCACCAACTGCAAATCAACCATGGACCCAGCTGGCTCACGTGGCCATCAGCCACCGATGTAGAGCACAATTCAAGACTGCCGTTCCTTCTGCGGCACAACTAGATTCCGATCAGGCCATCATGCTTGCACCCCTGGATGGTTTGTTTCCCTTCAGGCCCTTGCAGGTCAGTAAGAAGCATGCCAATCCACCATCTTCGGAGAACTGACATAGCTCGACAGTATCGATCTGAGCTGGCTCACTACTTCCTACAGTAAACGAATATTGTACTGATAGTGAGCACGTGGACGAATCACGGCCAAATGTGAAAGGGGCTGTGCTAGCGACGTTCAGTACTGTCTTTCCTATATCAACTGATACGATCGATTGGCCCTAGGAAAGCAACGGTCAGCGAAACGATAGATGAAAAAGATGGGTCAATAATTCACTCGCAAAAACGTCGACTGGAAAGATGGGCCGAACACTTCGGAGAACGGTTTAGCTGACCTCGTTCAGCAGCTTTTGGAGATAATGGATGTAATGTAAACCTTAATAGCCCATTAAACGAGTGAAGAGCAAGTGCCTGCAGAATGGGGCGTGTCGATAGTTATTCCTATTCTTAAGAAGGGTTCACGGACGCTGTGTGAAAATTATGGCATCAGCCTGATAGCTGTGATATCGAAGGTGCTTTCCGGTCTTATACTTCGAAGGTTGATTGAATACAGAGAGGGAGACAGATCCGTAAAAACCAAGCCGGGTTTCGTACTACAAGAGGATGCATCGCCCACATTTTCGCCATCCGAAGGATTCTTTAACAGCATCACTGTTTCCAGTGACCAATGGTGGTTGTTTTCGTTGACTTGAAAGTCGCCATTGACTCTGGACCGGCAAGCACTCTGGCAGTGTTTTTGAGGCAAAGGCGCTGTATGCCAGCACTCGCAGACGTGTGTAGGTCTACGACAAGCTCTCGCCTGAGCTCACCGCATCAAGTGCTGTCAGACAAAGCTGCCCTCTTTCACTTTTCCTCTTCAACTTCGTCATTGATACGATTATGGAGGACCCACCATCAGACTCATGCCTGTGGGATCGAAGTGCTTCCTGGGCGTTCGCTCACAGATATCGATTATGCAGGTGAAATAGCTCTGTTCAGATCTGACGTAGTAATGCAAATAATATTTAATAATCTAAGTAATTCTGCGTCACCGTTCGGTATGCTTTTCACATCTTCAAAGTGGAAAATGCTGCTGCAAGACTGGGTGAGTTCGAACCCTAACATCATGCTTGAGGATGAGCCAACTGAATGGTTTCGGGTGGTCGAATGGTTTTCGGAAGAAATAATTCGCCCTTGATAGATGAACTGATCACACTTCATAGGTTGCGCTGGCTTTGTCAGTTGGCCGACTTCTTCGAAGAGTTCTTTCCGCACAACGATGTGAAGGGTGGAGCCGAGTCAGGGGAGGTCAAACAATGACTTGGCGGCGAAGTATGGAAGCCAGTACCAGTAAACTCAGCTCTGCTGGTCATTGCTGTCTCTGCGAATGGGGACCGCCAGACAGGACACATCAGTTGTTAGAAGCATCGCCAAACATGGCCCGGTCGTGCCCTCAATTGAGCTCATAAATCCAAGCAATTCCCCTCAATGCATAGCTCGCCTCCCAACCTCAATTACAAGTAGACTGGCAACCATCTACTCAAGCATCAGTTATACAGCTCTTGCCCCCAAATACGCATTTACTTGCCCTTCACAAATCATCGGTGAACGAAACTGTTGCAGCTGTAGCCATTGTACGGCAAGTACGCGGTTCTGATGATGATAGTGATTATTAGTTAGGGCGCGAACTTACTGTCTGGAGAGTCCGTCTGCCCTCGAATAGCAGCCCACTGACTCAAATAATGGATTGTGGTCTCAATGACTGAAGCACTTTTCCTGATTAGGGGAGCATAAACGCGTTTTCTGCCGGTATCACTGGTTGAAAAGAACCTGAAGCGAAGTGCCACTTCAACAAACCAGACTGACGATTTTCAGTTGAAACTAAACTCAGTTTAAACGCCTCACTAAATCATTGAGCTGTACTAATGTCCACCCATTCGTGAAACCTGTCCTACTTTGAACATAGTTCTCACTTTCCGGATTGAGTTTCCTGGAAAATTCTACCAATCTTGCTTCTCTTGTAAATGCTTCCGCTGCCCAATGGGCCAATTTCGTCAGTTGAGGACCCTGTGTCCAATTTTCGGGTGATGTGGCAGTGCCCAGACTGACACCTAATCGCGACTCAAGCAAAGGTGTGTTCACTGAACTGGGCAGTTTGGCCGCGTATGTCCTAGTACCAATCATCAGTTTGGAGATGGAGCTAACCGGTGCATCGGTGGGCTTGCACACCTATGACCTGGAAGTCCTGGATTCATTTATCTCGCCTGTCTCTTCTCTCTGCGACTCTACCATTGATTTAAAAAAGTCTAACCATGGCTTCGGTTTCTTCGGTACCGGTTTTAACTCAGCACATAGAATGTAAAGTAGACCTTTTTCATTCAAGTCAAACATCAAATGTTTTGGAGAGATTATGTAAAATCACCACTTTCCCTGTCTTTCGTAGTTGTCTTGTGTCAATCAATCAAGCTATGACAGTAACATCCCACCGTTCGCCACCCGAATCTTTGCGGTATGATTTGTCATATTTTGCGTTGTCTGTTGGGGGCAGTCGTTGCGGTTCGCTTCGTCCCTTTTGCTGTATGCTGGAAATCAATTTCTAGAGAAAAGTTTGTTTCGTCCCCATACTAAACGCCCGTCAACGGTTTTGACGGACGCTAGAGTTTCATCGAGAGGTGAATGAGGCCAGCATTGGAGAGTTGAGAGTGATAAGTAACGACTCCACTTGTTGATGATATGCAACCCTGAAATCACTTCCAGTTGCATGCATGCTTGAGGCCCAGCTCACTGCAACCTATTTTTACATTATCTTTAGGTGGATTCCGGATGCGCTATCCATCTTGTTTCGTGCTCCTTTCGGATGCTGACAAGGATGATGTGTCCGCCGAGAATGCATCACCAACGGCAGAGGACCTTTTCCCGACATCAGTTGTGCCAACCACACATCACGGGTATTCGAGGCAACCGGACTGTACTTTGTCACAAAACTCCCGAGAGTCCAAGTCTATGCGTTTGTGGCGCTCTCGTGGCAGAAGAATTAGAGCTTCTAAAATGAAAGACAGGCGTACACAAGATGGTACACCAGCCTCGTCAGGAACGCTCCAAACGAACCTCCTGTTTGATGTTCGTCGCATTTACTTTGCTGATCGATCACTAGATCGTTCGGGTCATGTTCATCTTTTGCCGACCAATAACAAGCGAACTTGGTCCACTGAACCGGAGACCCCAAACCCAACATTTGTTCCCACGGACGCGAGCGACGGTGACCGGAAGCGCCTTGCAACTACTCGTTCTTGGTCAGCGCGGAGTCCGTTTGTGAAGACAACTTGCTGTTGTCCAAGGTAGGGTTTCCCGATTTTCGTCGGTCACAGAAACCATCCCATTCCGTAAGGTATCATATGTGGAGCTATCTTGTTCACACCTGTTGTGTTGCATCAAAGAATTCATTGTTCTTCAAAAACTGTCGGATGCCCAAACGCAGTGTGTGGGTTTCGGTTCTCTTTAATTCGCGCATACAGTGCACGTCAACCACCAACATTTGGGTACATGTATCTACCCTTTCCTCTGGTATGCTCCATGGTCCACCCATCGTACTCACTTCTTGTCATCCTTACCGCAGAATGCATTATTCAAGGAGACTGGGATAAATGTGGTATAATAACCGACTATTATGACTTATTTCGGTTATTTGCCCTTATTCTTCGTTTCCTAAACCGAATGATTTGTTTCCACAGTGTTGGTGTTTTAATTCCATCTTTTCGTTTACGTAGGTCTAGGATTTCTCATCAGCTCTCTGATCGACGGACCTTTCACGCAAATGACTCTGTCTCTCGTAGCACCCTTCGGACGTTGGTCAACGAACTCGATGCTTTCTGCGATCATGGCAGAACTTCCCAACCCAGCTGTAATGTTTTGGTTCCCCATGACCCTTCCATGCCAACACTCAGTCCACAACAACCAACTTCTCTTATCGGCACAAATCTCACTCCTGTGGCCAATTGGAACCGCACTTCATTGGAGGTATCCGTGCCCCTATGTGCAAGAAATGATGTAATTTCAGCGGCCTCAGTGTCAAGTTCTGCCTTGAATGCTCCTCCTTCGCTATCCTCCGCTTCAGTAGTGGCAGGAATAGACACTGTTGGCTCCACTTCTGCCACTAAAATTCCACCTCCGTCTTCGGTTGATGTATGTTTCACTGCGGGGAATTGATTTTAATTTATGCAATATTTCGTCGGCACTGTTATTAAGTGAACGTCCACTTGCTCGCTTTAATCTCAGTGTCAGTCTGTATGTCACGTTCTAGCGGATCTATTTCCAACTAGAAAAATGTTACCAGTGGTTTTTCGGAAGTGAATGCCAGTATATACTCTTCCGGCCTCAGCACCTAATACCAAATCCTAAGGAATCCAATCTTAAACAAGTGTTTGTCTTTTTGGAACCTGCCTTCTGACTACTTGCTGCAGTAGTGTAATTCCCAGGATAGAACATACGACCGACTACATCATGCCATATCGATGGGTTGCAAACACCAATGGACAGTCAAGTTAAGCTCATTGAGCTCATCGAATGTGCCAGTATTTTTTTTCAGGGCAGCAAGTATTGGTATTTTTAGTGCTGATCTATGTGAAAATTTTGAGCTTGATGCGGTTCGCCAGAGAAAAGAATAAAAATTTACGTAAAGTAGGAGTTTTATTGTTTGACGAGCTGCCGTTAAAGGACACTGTATGAAAAAAGGAAGAGTGCCGCAATGTTGATGATGTGATCACGTTGCTAGAGTGAGTGATTATAAGGGCCTCTGTTCTATGAATGGAGGGGAAAAATGTAGTGAGTGTGTAAGAAAACAATTTGTGCTGAAATAGGTTGTTTGAACTAGTCACAACAGCACCATAACAATGTTGAATTGACAAAGGCCCCGCTCGAAGTAATTTCCTAAAGTTCATCTTGTGCAGGAAGAGTACCTTAGTTCTCCACAGTTGTTTATTCCCTTGGTTGATTGTTGAACAGTCGAGCTTGAGCATAAGGGCGCCGCAGTAATACATTACACAGCTGATCGGTCGGTTTTGATCGCGTTTGGGCGCACTGGATTTCATTCAGAGCGGAAGCATTCACCAAAGATATTACTATGGATGCGGTTAAATCCTATTGCATTCATTGCACACTTCGGTAGGAGCAACAGTTTCAAACGGATGGTGTTCCTCGTCATATGCTTCCGTTACATATCAGATGGAAACAGCACAAAGGAAAGTTCGTTTGAAGCGTGCTTTAACGCTTACAGGTCAAGATAGACTCAAGATAGTAAGTTGTTTACCGAGGATTCTGGCTATCGTAACGCATGTGACAATTAACTGAGCTACACGCCAGGAATTCAAAGAGGTAGTTGCATCTCTTATTGGATTATGCTCTTGGATTACTCTGGTTCAACGTCCAAAAAGCCATTTGAGATGCCCCTACATAGTGATTCCGCGTGATTTCATCTAGGCTATTATTTTCAACCGTTTCAGTTTTTCATCCTTGCATAACACTCAATGTACGTCTGTGCCTACTGAGCTGGAGTCCCGTTTTTACGTGCTTTCGTAAGACAGCGTAAGACAAGCGACAAGGATCTGATTACAATCGGGTCAATCTAGTTCCTTCGTGGTCACCACAGCCAGCACCCATTTTCAAAGTGGGCACCACTATGGATTCACCTCCAGTTGGTTGAGATGGTCTCTCTTTCACTCCCCTCTTTGAGTAAAGCGAGATGGTTCAGTTCTTAGAGCGCGAATTTACTAACCGGAAAGTGAGGGGTTCGAACCCGACCTTTGTCTTTCGACTTCCCCTGTATGGGCATGGGCAACCTGGCAGTATCCCAGCCCTCGGGCTTCCTCATGGCACTGCAGTTAGGAACCGAAAGGGTACTACAACTGGATGATTTTTTGTAGCAGAACCATTGGGACGTCATTGGAGCCAATAGCTCGGTGAGCCTCTAGAGGCGAGTGACATTCACTTTTCTTCAAAGCCGTCGGGGTTTCAGGTTCACTGTCCAGAACGGCGTTTCAGGTCGGAATCCGGCTGAGCAACTGCGGGCGGCCAGTTTGATTTGTTTAAAGTGTTCAGCCTAACGGTTTACACACATCTTTTTACAGATAGACCAGCCGTGATGAGTGATTGGAGGCCTCATTGTGTTTGTTGCACGGACGTGATACATGCACCCTTTTGGACCTAGTGGCATGTTTTTTGATATCACAACTCGTGCCAATTAAGGAACGTGACCCGGGCCTTTGAGCTAGGTGCACTGAATCTATCAGTTATAATGCTGTCAGCGCTAATGCATCCGCTGTTATTTAGATCTTTCGACAACCTACACTGCCTCCCCTCCGTTTGCACGACATATCTTCAGTGACAGCAATGCTGACGTGACTTTAGGTCCGATTGACGTTTTTGTGTCCAAATCAATGAAAGGAACAAAAATAATGTAGAATGATGGCTCTAGTATTAGCTTTTAGGGGTATTCTAGATGACCTATATCCGAACACCCATTCAGACAACTAGCTACTTGCAGCCAGGTATTTTTCTGTATCTAGCCGAGCACATGGGCGGTGGCACGGGCCTGGGGTTTTTTGTTCCAAACGCTCATACTGTATCACCCCGGGCATGCCGGGGTTTCGAACCCTAACCTCTGGCATGCAAGGCAAGCGTACTACCACTGCTCCACTGACCCACGCTGGCTGCGGCTAACTTGGGCAAACTTGTTCACGCTTGGGCAATGTGATTCGTTTGTTCAACACCTCGACCAGTACCCGTTTTGGTCGAGTTGACCGATCGACCCGGCTGCTGGCCGTTGAGACATCGTAACAATTTTAACCACACTTCCCAAGAAACTCTGGGATGGTAGATAACTTCCAGTCGTCTGGGGCACACCACTACCCATCAGCTGGTTCGCCCTCAAGTTGAGTTGTCGATCGACGTACACGTAGCAGTGCATCTCTTGAATTGAAAAGGGGATCGATGAAGAGAACCGCACTTTTTACAGGGGTTATCTTGACAGGATCCACTCTTATCTAATAAGGCAAAACAATGGTACTGGTCAGAGGAGAAGATTTAAAGATGAGGTAATTAGGCACTAGATGCGTGGTTTTCGTTCGATTTGGTTCATTGAAAACCCATAATGTGCTACAATGAAATCCTCTAGGACATGGACCTCACAGTTGTACGTCTGTCAACCAGATGTCCGATTTCTAGACATCGATCTATTTTGATAAAGGGGACACTGTACCTTCAAACGGTCCCGCACAAATGGATGCGTTTTCGAGGGCCTGTATCTAGTAGACTTGACCGAACCCAAGTTTCGCAATATGGGCCCTATGTTGCGTAAAGCAAACGGACTGACGGAGTCATTGGATGCGACCTCTCTAAATTTCGGTATGTTCAGGAAGGGAATTTCCCGTCTGAATTCATTTAATCAGTGAATTAACCTTGGGTAGTTCATTCCTCAGTATCCACCTTAAATTCATATCTATTTTTAGTCGGATAAATCGACCGAGCCTGGTTTTGGTAAGAACCGTCACAGCCTAGGGCCTACTTCGACACTAGGAATATTGCCATAGTACTGCTTGAAATCGACTTTTGATAGTTTTGTGCTCATCTTAGGTTAGGAGGCTTACTATACCTCAACGCCAGGAAAAAGCATCTCTGAAATAGAGATGATTGCTTTTCAGCTCGGTACAGAGTACAAGCGTTGAAAGTCTAACTAGAACGATCAGGCACCTGTTGTTTTTATCACTTATCAGACTTGGAACAGGACATAATGCACCAGAAATGCCCTGTACAAGCTAGGTAGCCCAGTCAACTAGTCTTTCCATGCTTGTTTGTTTGTTGTTACAGGAAGGTGTTACAATACCCGTTTTTCTCTTCGTATAAACCAGTCCGTGCTATATCTGTATTAGATATCACAAACTTCTCAACGCCTACCTGCCGTGTACTTTCTAGCCATCAAACCAACTCCCAAGTGGTTTGGTGCTTGTGGACCGACCGACTTCACCCAGTAATCAAGCAGTGAAATCTAGAGACTCAACAGCGTCTCTTGCTGTTGTCAAGCGTTCATTCGGAAATTTGTGGTTAACCAAGTGTGCCCAGCAGGAATATCATTTTGCTACAAATGAGCCTCCCAGAAGACCGAACCTCCAACTTGATCCAGTGGATGAGGATGACTGGCACCAACTGCCCACTGCCGACCAGCTCCCTATTTCTCTTCCCGATCGTTCTGCGTCCCCGTTCAAGCTAGGATCCTCTGAGGAAAACTTAACTTGCGAGGACAGGTGAGGATCACTGTCGTGTCAGACCTTTTTGTGCTTTTTCTCACGCATGGACTTGTGGTACCCCTATGCACTGTTTCCTGTTATAACAATCAGCGATTACCAGGAAAGTGTGTTGTGAACGCATCCAAGGGGAAAATGTTGGGTTAGTGACGAATGGTACTGCTACGTCCACTGTGTTCAGTTAGCTTGCCCACTGGATGCCTTGTCAGACGCTGTATCTAATCGCATCTTATCGATCATTCGGCCCCTATTATTCCGCTCTGTCGGACTGAGCTGGGTGAGTTTTACACCAGTGTTTTCGCTGCAGCCCCGGAATCCCATACTGCAGATTGGGCTTTGGAGTCATCATCATCGGCGACAGCAACATCGGTGTTGACACTGATGCTACATGGCCGCACAACCAGTGTTTATCTAATTATTTTCAAAGCCTTAGAACAAAGAGAAAAAATGGGTGAGGGAGGTGACCTGGTTCTGGCTTGCCGCAAGTATTCTGAGGTGACTACGCCTCCAAGCGCTCATTCAGACAGTCAAAGGAAATTGACGGCACGAACGCCACTGGCATCGATTAGCCGCTATTTCTTGCTATATATCCAGGCAATCGAAGACTGGGTCACGGGGACCATATCGTAGAAATCGTACAACATTAACAACACCCAGACTCGTAATATCTTTCACACCATTCTGCCAAGTAACACATTGTCCATCTCGCATTTTGCGTCATTCTGAAAGAAGCACAGGGAACAACACTGGTCTGGGTGCATGGTGTATCGGCATTCGTAGAACATGACCGAGCAACCCTGGTTGATGGTACCTAATGTTTTCTGCGACTGAAGTACCTGCTGTACAACCAGGTATTCGTTTTTAAATTACCCCGTTACAAATTCGTTGACGCCATATGACATCAGCAACTTTTCTGAGGCATTGTTGGTAAAAATAAACTGTAGATGCCTCGCATCATCTGTCTTCAGAGGCTTTGGAATAAGCTGAATTTTTTAATGTCACTCATTTCATCCGTATTGCTCCACGCCCAGAATTATATCCAGAATTATTGTCCTGAACTCAGATATTCGTAAGTCGTGAATGGTTGTAACTGTTATGTTCCAGTGCACCACGCGCTAAACGAGCCCGGCTATGTTGGCGGGGGCTAGCTGGTGACTTATTTGATGGTTTGTCCGAAGATCCTCAGATTTCATCATCCCTCGAGCAATATCAAAACTCGGTCCTGTCATTCGATCCAGGTAAGTAACTTGTCTGTTGTGAACTGACTGATTTGTCAACTTTATTATCTTGACATTAGTTTCCAATCATTTACCTCTAGTTCCTGTCACTCCAGAGGCTTTCTTTGAAGCTTCTGAGACAGAGCCACTTGAAGACGATCGACATGGGGCCTTAGCAACGATGGACCTATCGTTGTGCTCGACTGCGGGGCCGACAAGCACAAGTAGCTTGTTGGGTCGCACTCTTGGACTTCTACCCCACGTGAGTCCAGTGGTGATCTGTAATAAACTTTCGTCCTCTCTACTGTAACCGGTCTAGCCGTTGCCTCATTTTTATAGGCTTTTTTATTCCTCCTGAAACGGTCTTCAGAGTTCCATGAGCTCAGTCCGTATTATTGGTGTTCCACCCCAGAGTTTCGTCAGATCTATTTTATCTACCTATTCACAGAATAATCTGTTTGATTTTTCCTCCTCTTCCAGAAGGGTGTCAGTCTTGCGAGCAGTACCGGTTCTGGTCATTTGGGCCCCGCCGAACTGGCCCTTATGCTTCCCACGCCGCCCTCACACGATGCTCCGCAACCAAGTCCCGTTGACGGCGTTGCAGTTGTTGGGGCGAATGTCCGATCCTCTGCCAGCAATACTGCAGACTCCCCAGGATCGCTTCCTAACACTACTGTTCTTTCGGAGCCTATCGTGACCCCTCACGATCCAGCCTGCAATTCTGCAGTTTGGTCACAGCGGCCACAACCACAACATTTGCTTACCTTAGCTAAGCAATGCTGTATCCAGACGCACCATTTTGGGAATATCGACCCCAATCAAGTAAGTTCGCTAATAAGTTTGTTTTGATTTAACTGCTTCATGCACATTCCTTTCGAAAAATTATTCTCGGTATCGCGCTTGCTTGGTTGAATGCAAAGAAGCTGACCATTTGCAAATCTTATGTGTATAATGATTGATGTTGATAGATTAATTTGCAGAAACACTTGTTGCGCATGCAGAACTGTTTTTTGCCAACATGTTACATTTTTCTCACGATACCCCCCCCCCATGCGACCAGTTGGTTGTGGCAGTGATACTACCCAACGCACCTTTTTATTGCTTCCATTCTAGGACTGGTCGTTCACGCGTTCGTACACAGCTTACTTCGGTATAGCAAGCAGCTATCAAATTTCCCGGCACGACGCTAACGCGAATGGGAAGCGTCTTCCTACCTTGCCTTATGCCTTCGACCATCGGGTGCAAAACACGAAAGCGTCTTTCTTATCGACTTTTGTGGACAGTACTACTGGTGGTTGCTTTCTTCGCACAGCCACAAGCCCAGCTCAACTACCGCACCCCAAATCCGGGTCGGTTTCTCCAACATTTTCAATCACCACTCAATCGCGCGAAGCCCTTCCTTTTGATAACAAGCCACCATCACCGCATTCTCTGTCTGCTGCACCCGCCAACGGTGCCGTAGCTCACCTAGCAGATTCATCTGTCACTTCTGCTTATGTCACTGAAGAACTTGCTGAAAGGTTAATTGGGCTGTTAAAGGCCAGTGGAATTTTGGTCAATCTTGCACTCTCTGATTCCATGTTAAATTTGTTCAAGGATCACAACTTTGATTCGTGTAATATCTGTGAGTGCACCTCCTCAGTACTTGGAAACGAGATCGACGTATACTTGTCTAATTCAGCACCTCAGCTTAATCCATCGAATGGTAGACCACAGAGGACATCTCTTGGGAGTAATGGTGGTGGCTTCGGAGCCCATGATCTGGTCAGTGCTTCAGGATTCGGATGCGCCAAAGACTGTAAATGTGGCTTTAGTGCAGTAATGAACCAGAAATACGTGGTGAATGGAAATCTTTTTTACGAAGATGAAATCGAGGTTACCAGTTTACGATTTCTTTCCGCATCCACTGACGATGGGCGTTCGGCGTCATACTCAGTCGTTCCTAACTACAAACGGCCTCCTGGATGGTGGCAATCGTCAACTACTTATGAGCATCTCCTTTTACTTCAGCGAATCGTGGGAAGTGTGTACGATGAGTTTTCCGTACGTAACTTGATGGAATTTATCCGGAGGGTCAAACTACCTTGTTCAGTTGGTGCGAATAAAGAAAATCTGTTGGAGTATGATGGTAAGTTTCTAAACATATCATAGCTTTTGACAGTTTTTCGTGATTCTTTTGCTTAATGGTGTCCTATTCGACATGTATGTGTTCACCTTGTTTCACCTTCTGTTGCCAATTACGGAGTTCCAGTAATCAAGCCAGCCTTTATTTCAGTCGAGATTTTGTTGTGTAAGGGCAGTCTACATATACTGGAAACCTGTTTCGTCTTCGTTGGGAACCATCAGCAGTAGGCGTCTTACGAATCGCTAGCAAGCGTCAACCTGTCACATCTAGGTCAGCAGTTATTGGCTATATCGTCCAACATCGAGTGGCTGATCTGCCATGTGATCAACTTGCATTTCTACTGAATACAGTGCCATTTTTCCGTCAATCTCGGTTCACGTCGTGTGGTCACGTGCTGACTGGCTCTTCGAATTTCGACATTTCAGGTGGTAGTCTGTCGCATATTGTAAGGTCTATCTCTCCTGGGTCTGCCGGTGTCTGGGCGGGTGACGGGCGCATACTAGTAGTGCGGTTAGCCGCTTCGGTAAACCGGATAAAACTAGGAAATAATAACGATGGCCTCTTCGTCGCTGACGACATTGCAGTGTAGAGTGTGGCTGTCAGTGATGCCAGGTACTCAGGGACGCAATCCCAAACTGTTTTACGAATGGTTTGTTGTAGTGAATTGTCGTTTCCTCTGTGAGTAGGAGCCAGCTACCGCCGCTTCTTATGCACATACTTTGGCATCAGTCAAACCATGCCAAGGTAACTTGAAGGGGGTTTTCTCGGAGTTAGTGGCAAATCCTCTTCTGATCGATGCTTCTGACGAACTTTTACGCATGGAGCGTAAAACGTAACTGTTGGGTTATGCAGTTCCGTTTACTCGTCTGCGGTCGAGCATGACCTCATGAAAATAGCTCTTGAGGATCTGGTAACTCGCAGCTGACTGTCCGCATTTGTTACCCCAAGAGGACATTACAATGTGTACGTCAGTGAGGTATGTCTCACGGAGATTTTGATCTTACTGACTGGGTAAACTTACATTTGCTACACCTGTGTCAACCAAGGTGCATTAACAGAGCAAAAAATCAGTTAGTAAGCTTAACACAACATGTTTCCGAGTAGTTGTAAAGCCTAAGTTGAGTTACCTGGTGTTTTGAGTGGTCTTCATTCGTTAGAAAAAGCAATGTACACAAGACGACAATGGCTATTGAAGTTACGTGAGTATAACGAAGGTTCACACTGCCACCGTAGCTCTCTCACAAACGCCGTTCTTGTATCGTTGGCTAACTATAAACCCAGAGTCCTGGCGTCCACTCCTGTTGCGGACTTATCTCACTCATTTCAAGGACCACAGAAGTTTGTTTTTCTTTGACGGAGATCGCGGTGAAAAAAACCTTGTTGAACTTGTTTCTTCAATGATCTAAACGTTCGTTATCTTCATTCTTCGGATTTGGACTGTCCACCTTATGATTTTTGTCTTCAGTGGTTGTGCGCTGGTTGAGTTTAGAGGGTATTGATCGGGTGGATCACCGTTAGCCCGATAATTCAAGTCGAAAGGAAAGTGTTTTGAAACCGGATGAAACTTTTTTATTGTTAACTAGTGGATAATACGAAATACTTGATGGGTGCGGGGCATCAATGAATCGCTTGCTATTCTGTTATGAGCGAAACTGCAGGCGCACCGAAGCTTTCCGGGCGCATATTAAACTACGACTTCGAAAACGAGCTAAGGATTAATGGAAAAGTATAGCAGCTAAAGTACAGAAACAGTAGCGGTACCTACTGGTCGGGTCAGAACTAGGTCGCAAATGTGGGTTTACGAGCATTAGTATCATTGAAATTTGAATTGATCAGTTGTATATAATTAGTTTTGGATCGAAAAAACACGCTCTGATGTCTTGAATATTGTTCCTGTTGAAACATGAGGCGCCCTCGTGCAACGCGTTCAGGTAAAGATTATTACAAACGAAAGATTCAGTTGAAATTCAGTCATGTTTCCCGTTAACACCAACTTAATTTACGGATGTGTATACCTCGATTTATATAGTGAATTATTCTGATGGAAACTAGGGTAGCATGTTTACCCGCTGAGTCATAGGAAAGATGATACCGGTAGGGGACTTTCAGACAGTTTTCCGTGACGCTATGTAACTGGTGTTCGATTTTTCCGATCAGGCTTTTATTCAGGTTTGCAACTTTTGGCGCCAATCTGTCTGGTTAGATTCGGATGTACGTAGTACACTCGTTACCGTTAAATAACGCACTGATGTTTCATCTCGTTAATTGATCTGTACCCCTTGCTAGGACCATGCTTTACTTATTGAACCTCAAGACGACTATATTACCATGTTTTATTAGTGTTTGTTACCTAATGTTGGATAGCAGTTTTTTATTCGGGGGATTCTTGAACCTAGGTTGCTATCTCTGGAAACCATGCTGTTGCTAATAAGCCTGCTCATGCTTAGACTGCTTTGCCTCATCAGCAATTTTTCTCACATCTGCTTTCTGTCTATACACTTCGTGCTTCATTTAGCTGTTTGTGCTCTGGTGTCAGCTGCTTTTCGTGAATCCAGTAAAACTGTGGAGAATCAGTCACCCGTCACTCACTCTGCCGTGGAATCTGGAATTTCAGTCCACCCGTCTTACATATTCAAAGCTCAGTCGAAGATCCCAGAAAACCACAATGATCAGATCCGTTTACTCGCAGTAAGTGCAGTCAGTTTAGAAAATCTGTGCACGGACATTACAGAGGATGCCTGTTGAGCTAGTTTCCAGTCTTTCCAATCCGTAGGCTGACCAAACAGGGACATCGTCCTTCGTCCGACTTTTCACTAGTTGGTTGGTTTGCATGACTTTTTGACAAGGTACTGACACTTCTTGTGATTTTATTCTCGGCATTCGCTTTCGAACGCTCGCTTTTGATTGATTGGTGACACGTGACAACTCGTGGTGCTGCATGATACACAATTCGACAAACGAGGACAGAGTACTTGTTGCAACTGTCCCACATTTACACCAATAGTACTTTCCTTTGGTCGTATGTCAAACTGGTTGTCCTGAATTTGTTTCTCTTTGTCATGCGATTCTATGGCACAAGCATGTAGTTAGCTTACTTAATCTTGTTTGTTCCTCTTAACTAAGGCCACTTCTAATTCATGGTCGAGGGTCAAGCTATCTTATTTCGGCTCGGCACCTGGTGTTTGTATAATGCTATATGTTGTCAGTTCGTTTCGACCGCACCATTCTTGTAAACCCATTTTTCGGAACTTTCACTTATACCCATATCAATGTGTTGACGTGCGCGGCAGGCGCACGTGTCTGATCGATCGGCATGTTTGTGACGATTTTGCGGTAATCATATATGTGGTTAGTTTGCGATCGATCGTACAGGTTAACAAATTTGCAGCTCACTCAGATGTGCCACTCGCAGACACCAGAAACATGTACTTTGTTTATACTGGGTTTTTCTCGTTTGCGTGTGGCTTCACTCTGTTGACCTTGTAGGTAGTTTTCTGTTGTATTAGTGGATATTATAACCCTCCGGTAGACATTGCTTGTGAGCATATCGCTTATCAACGAGCTTCCGTCAGGTTTGTGAACTACATGGCTTTCATTTCAGGCTGAGGCCGTGGTTCACTCATCCTGGTAGCTGTTGCAATGCGTGGTTGAAACGCGTGTATCCGTTATATCCCACAGTCTAATGAACAATGACACAATTGCTGTTAATGTCAGAATTAAGCGTCCGAAGTAAAAACACTAGTAATCTCACTTCATGAGAACATCGGTTTAGCGAACTGGATCAGTTTTTAAAAGCTTTTCCGTTGGACACAGTGACTCGGTCACTGTTCAAGCTCTATTTCTTCCATCTTTGGGATGGGTTAGCACTTTGTTTTGTAGTATGTAATGTGATAGGAGCCACAAAAAGAATTTTCACTCAGCAATCTATCCCCGTCGACCCAAACTGACATCAAAGAAAACCACAGGAAGACGACCGGTAAAAGGTGAGAATGTCTGGAATGTTGTAAGACCTTGTCATTTGCACCGAACGAGTGTCCCGTGGATGAATCCCAGTTAACTAAATGATGTTAATTCAGAGCTTCGCGTACTTTTCAACTGACAGGACATATCCGTATTAGGACGGCTTCCGAGATTTCAATGAAAGAACAGATACATAGTCGAGCTTCTGCTGTAGGGATCGTGCTCCTGAATCACGAAACATTTAGTTTGCCAATTTTAAATGGGCGACTAGAGTACTTCTCTCGTGAAAACCAAATTGATTTGCAAATGGGTGTTTTTGTCGAAATCAGTCCAATTTAGGTTCAAGTAGAACTTAAGGTTGGCGGAAACTCGGGGACTGATCCCGCCTGATGAGCCCCAACTAGGGCGAAATCGGTCATGGGCTGTCGAAGAGTTTTCAACAACCTTGTTAGTAATTTCTTTCATGTAAATTTTGCGTTGTTTCTATCGCTCATAGCTGTTGTCGATCACATCAACAGTTTGCTAAGCGCTGATCATCTTTTCTGCTGATCCTAATCAATTGTATGAGTGGGGAATTTTGCAAACTTTATTATCAATCCCCAGTGGTCTACTAACTTTTTTGTCCTCAGTATAGCTAGGCGCGTTGCTGCATTACCTTTTGGTTTTCGATCTTGCTGCATCCACAGACTATGCGACCATGGCTCCAGGAGGCTATCTCCTCGACTCGTTTGCTGGAGTCTAATTACACTGTTGATGGTCCCCTTACCTGGAAAGCCTTCCATCAGCTGGCGGGTCGTGGGTCCGATGAGACTTGCAAACCACAACCCATCCCTCAATTACGTGTGGGTGGTTCGGAAAAAGATCACTTACTGATTTCACCTTTTTCTCTCCGTGACTGGGTAAGTTTCCGATGTCACAGCATTTCTACTGGCTTTTCTGTTACAGCCGTCCTGACACCGTTTATTTTCGTTTCAAGTTTTCTCCTCAAGCAATCCCTCCAGTTTCGGTCTACTTGGATCAGTCTAGCATGCTTTTTATGTGGGTTCCTCAATTGGTAAAGATGTGTGTAGCCACTGTTCCAATTTTTTCAGTCTCTCGACCGCAGTGCATTGTCAGAGATTTTCGTAGCACATTTGCACTAGGTAGTCCTTTGACCTGATAAGGTCGCATCCGTAATTTGGGGTGATAAGTCCCGTTACTCTACCTGTCCCGCGTTTTGCTAACATATCGAAGGACTGTTGCAGTTATGGATGTGGTTGTTGCGATGCAATTAATCCTAAATTGAGTTTCACATGACGAACGTTTGTTGTACTGTCTTCAGTCAAACACTTCAATCCACTATTACCGATGAGTTGATATTCAGCGTATGTTACAGATTTCCATACAGTCTAGACTTGTACAAAATAGAACGGTTCAGCATAAATGGGGTCAACTTGTTCCACATGCACAATGCTACCGCTTTGACGCCAATAAATTCCGCTCTCGTTTACAAGGTAGGCCATCAAGTTTAACTGTTAGAGATTGCAGCACGGGTTTCACATCGGCATACTGTGGCAGATAGGAGGTTGAAGTTTTCTAGCTCTAGGTCCTATTGGTTCAAAATGTATTCGTACAGAAAGGATAATCATTCAGCTTTAACATCCTTGCGGGGGCTGGAATGCTGCCAAGTTGCCCAAGCCTAGACAGGGGAAGTCGAGATGCAGCATCTCGCCCCGTTGGTATACAGTACTGTCGAAAGTACTTTGGCTTTTTTCACAATTGTTAGCGTGCTGGTGTTGAATATAATCTCGTTTCTGAAGTTTCGTTTCCGTGGTTCGACAACCTTTAGAATTGCGGACATGAATATTGCGTTTGTCAGCGCTTCATTGATCACGTTGAAAGTTGTGACTTCGTCATCATCGTCATCTTTATCATCATCGACAGCATGACATCAGTGTTCAACACCGATGCTTCACTACCGTACAACCATGATTTATTTGAAAGCTTAATTGTAAAAAAAATAATAAAGGTGGACGGGGAAGGGGCTTATTGCTAGCTTACCACGATCATTCCGAGGTGCCTGCACCTCCAGACATTCACTCAGACAGTCTGGATAGAAACTGAAAATTGCCGTATTGAAAGCGATAGATTTTATACAGGCGTAACGCTGATTGCGTGGTTGGGTCATTTCTGCCAATGTCATATACCATTGGTGGGTTGAGTCCAGGGGTCACCATCCAATGGCGGTGGTTTTCGGCCCGACTGAGTCTACTGGTTAGCAGTTTCGTGCTTCATCACCGGGTTATATATACACTGCCCAACTCTCGATCGTTTTCACGCAGTACATGGCTGGGTGAAAAAAGCACTGAGAGGCAGACGGTCTTCTGGCATGCGTAACCTATGTACTGTGAGTAATCCATCGTGGAAGAGTCCCCTCTTCCTAGGGCCATCTGGCGTACCTGAGCATTGCTTATGCGATATTCCCATCAAACGTGCTCAATGCTTCGGAGACACCAATGATAAACTACCGACTTTTTTCCGTATGTCCTCTGCGCGTATAAGTCACGTATCTGATCCACAAGGAGTATGGATCGTAATGCCGTGGTGTAAACTCTGTCCTTGACAGACGAACTAACATCACATCGGCGCCGTACGTGTCGGAGGTTGGCAAAAGCTGCCCCGACCTTCCCGATTCGAGAATTCCACTTCAAGTTATAGAGCAAGTTATGCAAACATCTACCACGTCGATTGGCCCACCTGCAAGCATGGGATTTGGGTTTGATCTCACCCAGTCTTGTAGCATCAATTTGCGCTGTGCAGATGCGATCGACATCGTCAAAAGCAGCTTTCAGATCAAGGAAAACGACGAACATGGGACATCCGAATGAGTGACGCTATTCAACAATTTGTCTGATGGTAAAGATATGGTCGATGTATCCTCAGCCGGGGCAGAACCCAGGTTGATTCTCGCGAATATCTCTCCCCAGATAATCAATCAACCTGCGCGAAATAATGTCAGAGAGCATCTTAGATGCGACGGCTGTGTTGAAAGAGACTAGCTGAACTGATTAAGGGAGTGAATTGCTGCTCCGTCTTTTTCGCATATTGTTTCACTCACACCTTTCTTTCGACCCGTTGATCGGATCAGCCGTTCCTCCCACCGAAAGCCTTCTCCATCTCCTGGGCCTTCGAAATCCACCAACATCCTGTCATTCTTCAAGCTCCTGATTATCCGACGTTTGAGGGATGTGCGTGCGCCTATCACCGTCGCTAGTTGCTGATATGGTCTTTCTGTCAGCAATAAGATTTGCTGATCTCGACGATATCCATTGTTCATTTAGTCGAGTCAGATAGCTTGGACAAACTTGTTTAGTTTTCTTGGAATGAGTACCTCCGAATTATTCGTCTTCGGTTAATAATCTGCCGGCTTCTGTTCCTCGAATCTGAATTATTTCTGGATCTGGTCTTAGGTAAAACATCTTAATGTTTGTTTAGGTAAATTGTTGGGTATTCTTTTTATTTGCTTGAATAGGCATCAGGGCGCACCTGGGGTCACTATCAGCCGTCAGTCATTTACACGGCAACATGAAATGCTAAACCAGTTTGCTGGTTGTCTCCGAGTTCTTTGGTTAATTTTTGTGATTCATTTACGTTCTGCTGGTCCCCACATTGTATTTTACTCACCATCTGTTTACTGTAATATCACGAGAAGTATAATCGCTTATTTTCTCCCCTATATATAAAAATAAGTGCATAATTTACACACACGCTTTATTAGTTAAATGAAGAGGCCGCAAGCCGTCGGTATGTCGGAAACATCGAGATAAATCCGATCGAACTGACACTAGTTTTATCAGGGAGCTAGTGATTCCCCCCATTAAAAATCACATGTCGAAACGGAACTCTTAAAAGTTTGGATTCTAGTGGTGGTTTAACCGTACGCCTGTCACACCTGTCCTACAGTTCGAATATGTCAGTTGTAATATACTATGCACGGAATGTTTTCTAACAGGTATTCACTACTGCGATCAACTAAAAACTCCATGACTTCGGTTTGGCGGTCTGCACCGGTCAGCAAAGCACGCCTGTTCATTTTCGCGCGGATTATACTATCTTTCGATAACGTTCTATCTAAACCTCATTTGGAGTGTGTCTAATAGAGTGCAATAAAACCGACAGCAGCGCTGTGGTTCTGCGGTTATTTGTTGGTCATCATTAGCCTTGCTTTGCACGAACTCAGTTTCCTATGGTGGTGGGCTTGTGGCGATGTCTTGATCAAATGAACTCAACCTATGGAACTCGATTCAGCATCATCCGTTTTCTGCACAAAAGTCTCCTAGTCAAACTTGGACGATATGCATATGTTATTTTTTAGGACCGACTCTCGCTTTCCCCTCTTTCACAACCGAAAAACATCGCTTATGCGGTGATCCTTCCAAATGAGCATTTTGGACAAAGACCTGACCGTAACCTATACCTGAGTCCTCCAATGCCAATTTTGGGTCACAGCGATATGGGACGCATGCTGAATTCGACAAGGAAGCGTATGAATGAGACCGGTGCTGTTCAGCGCTCAAAGGAAAATTGGCTCATCGAACACTCTTTATCTCAATTTCTCACTGAACTGTCCCATATATACGAAAACTGTCGCTTGGGGAATCACCTCCCTTATCACCAACCTGAACTCAACCGTCCGGAAACGGCATTCATTCCGGTGGACCCAACTCCATGTAGGTGATTTTTGTACAACTTCTACTTAATTTGTCGTTTAACTCATTACTCATCCGACCTATCTCATTGACAGGCGATTTCGTAGGATGCCATTACAACACCTGAAGCGCCCATTTTAGCCGGGACTTTTCGTCTGACCAACTATACAGACCTGGCATCAATGGACTCTGGTTGTTGGTCGTCCAGTAGATGGTGCAGTTCGTCTCGATTGTTGAGTGCCAGTGTTCGCCTTTGGTCCGCAACAATTCAACCCCGGCTCGCTGGTGACAGTTTTAGCGATATTTAACAAGATGAGAACAGTGACTCAACCCGCGGCCAGTTTCGCTCGCAATGGTATTCATCTTAGGTGTCGGTAGTGAAGATCTTGACAATTCAGGTTTATTTACCTTCCAGCCGGAATAGACACGTGGCCATACTATGCGTTCGGTTTCTTGTGAAAGCCACCGGAAGGACTGCCTAAACATTGTCATCAGTGTGTAGAACTAGTTTGGTTGCTGACCAACTATACAGACCTGGCATCAATGGACTCTGGTTGTTGGTCGTCCAGTAGATGGTGCAGTTCGTCTCGATTGTTGAGTGCCAGTGTTCGCCTTTGGTCCGCAACAATTCAACCCCGGCTCGCTGGTGACAGTTTTAGCGATATTTAACAAGATGAGAACAGTGACTCAACCCGCGGCCAGTTTCGCTCGCAATGGTATTCATCTTAGGTGTCGGTAGTGAAGATCTTGACAATTCAGGTTTATTTACCTTCCAGCCGGAATAGACACGTGGCCATACTATGCGTTCGGTTTCTTGTGAAAGCCACCGGAAGGACTGCCTAAACATTGTCATCAGTGTGTAGAACTAGTTTGGTTGCTTTCATAGATTGTCCATGCTATGGTCGCCCATTCTTCTATTATCGGTGAAACGTTTGCAATTTTGACAAGCACGTCGTCAGTCGTAGTAGTATCTTTTTAAAGAGCCGTTTACCGTGAAAGTGATCAAGTAGCCAACCAAAACCGACCACTTTTTGGGTTTTTTTTTAGAGAGGAACCCCTTACCAGTTCACTTTGAAAATGATGGTGCGCATATTATGGTTTCATCATCCCACCAGTCCGATAGAGGCGAAGTTTGTTAACCTAGCCCGACCTCAAAATCTCGATTTCCAAGTTACATCTTCCAATGGTAATCTGCGACAGTTCACTGAATAAAGGCTGTTCAGGGGAGAGTGGCTATTCACCCTAGCGATTCTTTTGGTCGTAAACCAATCTTCCAGTTTGCAGTAAACTGCTCATAAATCGTTCTCATGAATACCTCTGTCAGTTATGTCCGAACTAGTTTACCATATTATATACATATGACACCTGTCTAACCTTCACTTGCTCCGGAGCAATAGGTTTTTCTTAGCATGTTTAGTTTCCTTTGTCCTCCCAAGGTCAGCTTTATCAGAAGTTATTACCGGTGTCTAGTGGCTGAGGTAGTGGTTGGAGGACGGAAGATTACGTACGTGATGCGAGGATGAGTTTTTAGGTGTTTCTTTGAATAACAATGTACTTCCAGCTGTGTGCTCTGCGCTTTCATAGGTTTCAAACAGATACAACACCTTTCCTAGTTTCAGGTGGAGCTACCCTCCTGTCCAATGATAGGCTTTTCAGAGGACATTTGTGATCTCGTTGAGTAGCTGCCCCAATTTCAAATGGGTTTTAATGAACTCACTGTATTCTCCATTGAAGTTTTGGTACACACATTGCAACTTCGGTAAGCGCCCATCAACAGTTTGACATATGCGTAAAACCTAAATTGGATTTCTGATTCAGGTTATGACCCAGAATAATCACTTGCTCGTCGGTGAAAATCCACTGCATCTTTTTGGGAACTTAAACATGACCGACTACGTTATGGTGGTCACTGGGTTGCTGTTCATTACATTGTAATGAGAGTTCCGTACTGGTACGCTGGTTCTGCTCGTGCCGCGAATCCATTGCCTCTGTCAAACTCGGAGAATTGTTGCCTGGAAGAGTTGCACAAAGATGGATACAGCTGGTTTACCGTTAGTATGTACAAGTGCACTAATTATCGTTATTGGAGAGTGAGGTAAAAGGTGGGGCTGGTACGACCTGCGGAAGTCGATAGTAGTGATTCTCAAACTTTCCAGTTTATCGGTTTTCCATTCGTCACAAACGGTAAGACCAGAAGAGTTTATCTTTAGGAACCCCTCTCTACAAATAATAACCTACCCGTGAATTATACGCGACAGTGCCCCTAGTCAGACTGCCATCCCTTCGAAGAGAAAACCAACCCTAGTAAATGTCTAATATCCTCTTCTCTGTTATAAGGAAGAGCTTACGCACTGGTGGGTAGAAAACCGTCAAGTAAGGATCCACTGGCAGATGTATTGGAATGTTCGAATAGCAAAGTGAACAGTGTACATATTGCTTTGTCGACGCATCATAAACCTGGTCAAATGCTGTCCACTGATTTCCACACCATTCGTGATATCACATGTACTCTGGGCGAGCAAGCTTCGTAAGCAGATCCCGACACCGACCACGGGGGACGTGGTAGCACATAATAAAAGGTTTATTATCAAACGGTGTCTTGACAATACCACAAATCTGCTGACCCAAAATAGGCTTAGAACATCTCGGTTTGTTGGTAGGAACTACCTTTCACTGATCCGTTACAAAATGCGAAGACGAGTGTGGACAGTACTCTGCATCGTGATGTGACAACAACTATCTCGGTGGTGTGCACATGGCTCATTCAACCATAATAACGCTTTGCTATGCAAGTCGATTACAATGGCACTTCACCTCCAGAAAGAAAGAAAGAAAGCGTTCAGTTGTAGCACCCTTTCGGTACCTAGCTGCCATGCCACCCGAAAGAAGCACGAGGGCTGGGATACTGCCAGGTTGCCCAAGCCTAGACAGGGGAAGTCGAGTGGCGAGGTTGGATTCGAACCGCGAATCTTCCAGTCAGTAAATTCTCGCTTTAACCACTTTGGCCACCTCTAGCCTTCTATTGTCCCCGAGGGGACAACAACCCACCCTCACTCGAGGAACGCTGATCTGCATTTGGGAGAGGCCTTGCACCAAACTGGTGAACAGAGCTTATCCTTGACTTTTCAAGGATATTGTGTAAACCAACCACATGGCCTTAGGTAATCGGGTTATCCTTTCTTTTTCGGAAAAGCCGAAAGCAGAACAAAGGTACTGACCTCTGATCTCCACCAACTGTGTATAAGAAGTGTGTCTTCTCTTCGCGCTTCTGAACTGTTTTTTGCTGTCCACAATGTACCTTCGTTTGTAGTATCTTTGAAATACTATCCGATCTTCACTGTTTTTCGTTACAGCTAAGCAAATTACGAACGACCGCAGTGAAATGCCACCGGATCTCTTCCAGTCTCTCGTTCAACAACTTCAAGGCCATTGTGATTCACCAGAAGCTTTCGTCGACTACTTACAGTCATACGTTAGAGCGGCGTTCTCTGCTGCAATAACCCATTTCGAGGAACGTGGGATCACGGTACCCACCTCCGTTCGAAGCTCAGGGTCTCTGCAGGTAGGGGCATCCGATCTTTTCCCGACTTCTGCCAGTCATCGGTCAAACACAGTCCTCAAGAAAGATTTTGACAAAGAAAATGACCTAAAGTCAAAAATCCGTTCAAGCGCACCAAGGACCGGAAAAATACTGGGCCATTCTTCAACGAACCCGCGTAATGGTCAAGGTCCTCTCACCTCCTCTCTTGATAGTTCGTCTTGGGTTACTACTCGTGATACGTACCTTGTAATTTACTTTCTGAATCCATATTCCCAGGTGAGTTAAGCTTACTTCACGTTATCTCACCTGTTTACTGGAGTACCGGTTGAGTTGGCGCGAAAGGCATAGCCTCTTATTTGGCAGATCCTATCGGGCCTTCCACCTGCGGTTCAGGAGTGATTGTATATTGTCGCTTTTAGACAGACATGTACAACTGATTCAGTCTATTTCGAGTGGATTCATCGAAATAGTTACATCCGCTTGCAACCGTATGTTCATACTTTTGGAAGCAGTCGTGCTGCGTTCCCCCAAGGAACGACATGTTAGTAAGTGTCGGCCCCAAGAACCGCAGATCCCAGTCCGCTGAAGTTTGACTGTAACCGCCGGCCAATTATCCAAATCTTGCTATGAGCCTGATATGGGTTTAAGCGCAGCTGCTGTGCGTAATAGTACCAAGAGTCAGGCCTCTGCACCTTACTACCTGCTCCCTCGAGCGAGGGCAGTCCCTGTAGCCGGGTGAGTCGGACGACTGAGTCATTGGCTTCAGGAGAGGTCTCTATAAAATCTCAACAACCCCTGTATTGCAGCTGGTCCTCTTGAGTCAGGCTAGGACAGGATTCTTACATCCTCCCACTGCCTTGCGGGTTGGACTTCCAAGTCCAAGGCTGAAAGGTGCGGTAGCTTAACGAACAACATGGAGCTATCAGTCTCTTACAACTCATTATTCATCGACCCTTCCCCGCACACGCTCAGCTAAGGGTTTCTGGTTTATTTTGCTCTCAGTCACCTAACGGTCACCCTGTATCTAAATCCTAAAATAAACTAAATAAACTAAAATAAACCCCCTTTAGTTTCAAGTGGTCCGTTATACGTTGTGGCTTTTAACCTCTGAGCTGCGTGTCACTTCCAACAACAGACATCTCTTGTTCTCCAGTTCGGTCATGCACCTCAAATTACTCAGGACGAATCCAGTTTGTTCGCCCTTTACTCTTGGTTTCCTGGTTATCTTGATGCACTGACTAGTAGTATCTAGGGCGATAATTCTACTGAGCGCTTTAACGGCCTGTATTCCAGTAAATAGTAAACAGTAAATAGTAACAACGTTATTGTACTTCAACACGGGTGTTAATTTGTTGTCAGCCCAGGCTCCGGCAGACGTTAACTTCTAGTCTTAGAAGAACCGTTTCTATCGAAATTTGTCGCAATTGATCTGATGTACAAGAAGTTTAAGTATCATGACTCTGGCATGTGTTGTGAATGCCCAAGTTAGTCCCTAAGAAGAATTTCCTGGCCGTCGATTTGGCATTGACGCTTATCGCACAGAGAATGGAGAGCCAAATCTTCAGTTCCGTGTTGTACTTAATTTGTTTCTAGTCAGCATTAGCTTCCAACCACAAGTGCTCATAGCGAGTTACCTGGAGACCACCAACTGTAATCTAGCCCTTCACTTATTTGGAGGAGATTCGACACAAGATTGTCATCCATTTTGGAGCACACAGCTTGATACTGCTCACAGCGTTTCACGGAAACGCGTCTCAATTCGCTTTTACTCTGGAACAAACCAGTCGCCGCAGTGATTTTCATCTCATCACCTGCACATTTTGCTCAATTGACTGAAAAGCTCCCAGAACCTAACTGGACAAAGATGATAGTTATAAATTGGGTAGTAATTGGAAAAAGGTGGAAGAAGTTACGATCACAGCTTTTGAAACCATCCACCAGAAGTACATCTCGAGGAACACTGGATGTAGTCATGATCAGCCGCTCTCTGATGCCTGAAAAACTGCCAGTCATTGCGGCCCTGGTGCCTTCAGATCGTAGCTGCCCAGTTTCTCATTTCCTCCGACACCTGGAACAAACCAGCATCAATTCGCTAGTTGCATCCAACGTCTCCAGTATTTGGCTAGATCCTCGTTTCCCCATTTTTCAATGATCAGAGCTGTAGCAGTTGTAACCAACCTACTCTTGGTACGCCTCCACATTGTACTTTTCAAAGATGGTGCATTCCACCGGGCTAGCTTGCAGTTTCACTCCAGAATGTCTAAAAGACAATACTAATGGAATAAGGGAGCTCGACGGTGATTCTTCTATTAGAAAAAGGGTGAACGAGCACCGTGAGGAAACCACCGGAGCATCAGTCTAGCAACCGTAACTTTTAACTCTGTGGTGCAGGTTAATCCATTACGCGGAGAATCAGACTGGGTTTCTCCTCGGCGGGGATTACATCGATCATAATGGCAGTTCAGAATGGCATGATCGAAGGAGCCAATAGTGCGTACGACTCCCCAGTTGTGCTTGTAAGAAAGGCAAACGGAAAATACAGGTTTTGCTTGGATTTCCGGTGCTTGAATGAACTGACTGTAAATCGGGTTGTAGCTGTGCCTTGCAGGGATTTTCGATTCTCTCCAGCACTCCCGATACTTCACTGTGCTCGACTTGCGTTCCGGATACTGGCAACTACCTATCAAGGAGGAGGACCGGGAGAAAACGGCTTGGGACGGTTTGGGACATCCAATATCAATTTAGGCGAATGCCGTTTGGTTTGTCCTGGGCACCATTCACATTCCGGTGCTTGATGCTTCGTGTAACCAAGGGACTCCAGAATGTTGCCGTGTATGGAGACGATATCGTTGTGTACAGCAAATGGGTACCAGAGCACGTAGTTCACTTGAAGGCTGTGTTGGAGCGGATCCGGGAGGCTGGCCTGAGGATAAATGAAGCCAAGACAGCTCGCTCGGAGTTCGATGACACTGCTGGGGCATAAAGTGGGTCAGGGAGAAGTTAACCCACTGCCCGATAAATTGGCAAAGATCAGGGATTCTGCTGTTCCCAATTCAAAGCGGTCTCTACGGCAGTTTCTTGGACGAGCAGCATACTACAGCCGGTTCGTTAAGGATTTCAACACGATCGCTGCGCCACTGTACGATTTGCTCGGTCAAAATCGGAAATTCGAATGGACCGGAGAA
>NW_008751657.1:6129236-6182052 GCF_000715545.1 Opisthorchis viverrini | reverse complement strand
TCAAACCCATCCGAAGGAAGGCCGGCACATGTAACCTCTCTGACAAATCCAAGAAGCTACTACAATCGGTACGACAAAAAAGTGTAGCCACGTGTAAGCTTTCGGACCAGCTTGAAATGTGCACTCCCATATTCATCCTTCATTGACCCTTCAGCACAGGCTACAACTAGCATTAAGCATTTGGCTCAAAAATGAGCTGTAGATGATGGTCGATGAAGAGAATGTTGAACGCTTCTGCACAGGAGACTTGGATATGCTGCTGACGAACTGACGGGAACTTAGCTCGAGGGTGTTCAAACCGTACAGTTTGACCAGAACACTCACCCTCCGAGGAGCCAGTTGCGTTTTCAAAATCCACAAATTTTTGAAATGAGCTCCGTGGAGTGCGTCTGGTGCAAAAAGAAGTTGTGCATTTTTATTTTAGTTGGTACGCAACAAATGTGAGACGACAGTAGGACAATGAGGCATAAACTAACCTATTTGTTTTGAAAAAATGCGAGTATATTGAAAGGACCTATTACTGGGTGAGAGACTTCCTAGCAACTCTAGTAAAGTCTTAATTCTGCTGCTGTCGTTATCCGTTTAAAGCGGACATAAATCAGTGACAGAATTTTTCTCATAGTGAATCAGTTCAGTCCCCTGAAACGGTATCCACTACTCATCACTCAGCGGTCGTACATAATTCTATCACCGTCAGTTCCCTCGGAGACTACGAACATGCCACTCATACGGGTATCTTGTCTCTAAAGATAGTTTTTGCCTCGTTTTTTGGATGGTGGTAGTGATGCGACGGTGACACCACTGATGGGGAGGCATGTGAGTAGTATGTGTTCTTCGTAGAATTTCGCTTTGCGTCTTTTGAAAAAGGGAGATCTCTTACGGAATTTGTTGAGTCGCTTTGTAACATTTGCTTGGATTTGAGCGAGGAATGATTGGAGCCAATGAATCCTCAGGAAAGTTCAAGTAGACGCGTTCAGGAGAAGATGGATGTCCAGTTTTTGTAAATAAGATGCAAATTAGTGTTTTGCTTTCCTGTCCAATGGTCTGTAACCGGTCAGTTGGCATTCCCTAATAAATAACTCCGCAGCGAAGGCCTTCCTTTCACTGGTAGCGCGGCGCTCCTTCCGGTGACGAACAATAGCCGTTCATCTTAATTTGATTTGCCCGTAATTGGGGTGTTGGTGCCCAGCTACAGTTGTTCCGCTGAAACTGCCTGTTGGTCAAATTCCCGTCCTCCTGTTGGACAACGCACGGAATATCGCATCCAAATGTCGAGAAAATGAAAAGGCAACTTAGCTCCACCTGGTAGTCGTAATAATCATCCGGCTTTCGGTGCATGGCTGCCGTGCCACCTGGAGGAAGCACAGAAGTTGAGACAAGAGTAGTCTAGATGCCGAGGGAGTTTTCAAACCGCGGGCCTTCTGGTCTGTAATTGCATGCCATAACCAGTTCTCTCGAACTGGCGTACTGGATTTCTGTACACTATCCCGAACAGAGTACAACTCACTGTCTATCGGAAATATTTTGGGCAACTCGTTAGCGCCATGTCATTTGCGGGCGTGTATATATATTAAATGACCTTGAAGAACGATAAATGCGTCAGCACACAAAGTGCAACTAGCCAATAGGAGCGAAGCGCGGTCTTTTTTAGGAAAACGTGCAACATGGCATAAATAGCGCGAAAATTAAAAATTCAAATTTCCGGAAAATAATCGGTAATAATGCAACAATTAAGCAGGTTAGTGGGATGGTGATACCCTCAAAATAGGCAATTAAGAGATCTAACCAAATGGAGGAAAATCTTTCGACCAGCCTGCTTTATTACCGGAGACTTCATTGGCATCAGTGCAGTTAGGACGGTTTTCGTGACGGGATGTGGTCACTGTGAAGCTGGCCTACCGATGGTATATCCCAAATTCGCCATCTTCCTTGACGTAAGCATTGAATCTTCAACCCCTCCCTCCTTTTAGATTTTCTCATTTCCTCTCAAGTATCACAATCATCCTGCAAAGTTCTACCCTGCTGAAACCGCACAATTTCACTCCTATGACCCGTAGATACTTCGCAATGTGCCGTATTGGACTAATATGTTTCAATTCAGATTGCTTTCTCTCTGGGTCGCTTTCCAGGTATTATTTAACGCAGTCATGTTCGAACGTAGTGAGTGGCGTTGATTTCTTACCTTAAGGGATAGTTTCACATCGGTTAGCTCCATCATGTTACGGATACTCCAGTAAACGATCCGTTGAAACTCAGAACTGTGTAGCTTGAACAAAGTGGCTTAGTTTGAAGTAGACTACTAGGCTTTCAGTCAATCAACTTTCAGTCAATACCATCAGGTTACCCAAGCCTAGACAGGAGTAGTGATTTGTCAGAGTCGGGTTCGAACTACGGACTTTCCGGTCAGTAGCTTCGCATCTTATCAACTGAGCTACCTCGAGCTAAATGTCTGCCAAAGAAAGTTATGTTAAAGGTGACTTCAAATGTGCATTTTCTTACGCTCTTTCTAACGCAATTAGACAAAGGTATCGGTCTAACTGCTCAATAATGGAGCAGCAAGAAAGTCCGACGTGATCATCCGACAGCACCGACCTGGGACAAATGCGGCATCGCGCCAGCTTGTTAACTACATGAACTGTCTTTGCCTGTGAGTTCTCGAATCGCAAAGAATGACATGGGGACCTATCATAAACCGCCACCTACCGACCATGTCCTTTTAAGAGGGTTCCTCAGCCTCCGAGGTTAGGCTCTCTATCCTTTTCCGTACAACAGGATGCTCATAATTTTCTTGGGACCTTCAACGATATACTTATGGGGAACTAGAAAAACTACACATTTCTCTTCTTACTAAATCACAGGAGTCGACTGTTCCGCTTATGAGGAATTCTCCCCAAAGCGGAGTTGCTGTGTAGCCATTCGGGAAGTGGTGCGATGTTTCGCATCCAGGTTGTTCCCGAAACTTTTCCGTGTTTCGGTCCTATTCTCGATGGGTATCCTTTAGCAATGATACTATCTGTGGAGATGGTTACTCAGTAAACTGTTTCGTTTGTCACCTGATTCTGTTGATAGTGGGGCTGGGTTTTTGATTGTAAGTATATGACACGGGTTTTTCATTCTTACGATATAATTCTGTCACTTGCGACGGCAGAACTGTGGAAGTTTTATTGCCCTCCGTCAGTTGCTGTCAGCTGCGTTCGACTTTTAGGTGATTTTGATTCCACCCTGATCAGTTGCTTGATACGATAGTGCTCCTCCGGTCGGTTAATGTTGAGACAGCTTCTCAAATATTCATGATCTCATATTGTTTCCTACTTAAGGGGAACTGAGAGGTCCTTCTCTTGTCGTCTTCCAACATTCCAATTAGACAGTCGCTAACATCTTCATCCAATGAGAGTGGCTTTCGGTCTAATATTAAAAGCACAAGTATTCGGGGTTTCGTTCACTATAGTTAATGTCAGATAATATTTTATACGTTCAGTGCACATATGTGGTGAAATAAGCTGTCCAAGAATAGCAGTCTGTATGCTGTAGTTGTGAGCGTTGTTACTTGGTAACATGTAGCAAGACGTCAGTCTCACTCGACTGGGTAGACAGTGGAAGTACCCACCATATCTCTGCAATTTCTCGGTCGTGTTTTGGACGATAGAATCCAGCGGGAGACAGTCCGTCTTCAAGGCCGGTAGTTTTAGATATCGAACGTATGTCAACCGCTGAACTACGCGAAATGGAAATTCGAATGACGTACTTTTTGATCTGGCAGTTCTTTGCTATACAGACCTTGGCGGTGTCCCAGCCCTGTTGCTTTTTCTACTTGACAAGATCATACTGAAAGACCTTAGCTGGATGATTTTCGCAGTTTTCGTGTAAGAGGGCACTTGCATAACACAGAGCAGGGTTTATACTGTACATTTCAGACAGATGATGTCGGCTTCCATTTTCTTATCACTGATGTATTGGAAAGGTTGCTGTTGTCGGATCGCATCAGAAATCCGTAGGGAAATAATGAAAAAAACGTATTTGCTAGTGCAGCAAGTAATTCGGTCGGGAAAGACACCCATTATCACTAGCCACGGTGGTTCGACCACGTGCTACACATCCTCATAACGTCGCATCCTGAAACGAGTTTCCTTCGTAATCTTCGATGTGGACAACAAATGACTTGGTAAGAAGATGCAAAACAGATCGTCAGGAGTTTAAGCTTTTTGCTGCGGTCTACCTCCAGGGATCCCGTGTTTCCCAGCTCTTAGGTGGAGACGTTTTAAAAGAATGGCACCTGATCGATTTCAGTGACGTTGGTGCTGTCAGTCAGATAGATTGAGTGCTTGGAGGTGTAGACCCTTCAGAATGTGGTGTACCACGCCCCTTCGTCATTTATTCTCTTTTTTCCACTCAAGTTCAAAATATTGTTAAATTAACTTTGTGGTTGTATGGCAGTGGTGCATTGGTATCAACACTGGTGATAATGTGACTGTACATCACACAATCAATAGCCAGGTGTAAAGCGATCACGCTGGTAGTCATAATAGTGAGACCGAATAACAGTACTAATAAATAACTCAGTAGAAGGTCTAACTATGGAACCTGATTTGTACAGCACAACGAGGACGAACAGAGTGGGTGGGTTTAAACGCAGTAACAGTTTACTGAAAGTTTTTCTTGAGAAATATGCATGACAATTTCAAAACAAAGCATGAAGATAGTGCGAAGTTTTTGTAATTCATTGTTCGAGTAATCAGAACGGTAGCTTTGGATTAGGTGGGTTTTAAAACGACCTTTTGATATGCGCTAAATATATGTGAAGTTTCCCACCCAATCATTATCATCATCATTAACAGCATGACATCAGTTTCCAACACCGATGCTTCGCCGCCGTACAACCAGGATTTATTTGAAAGCCCATTTGTGCAGAAAGGAATGAAGGTGGACGGGGAAGCGAATTAGTGCTATCTTACCACAATCATTCCGAGGTGCCGACAACTCCAAATACGTATTCAGGGAATCTGGTTTTTTTCCGCAACTCATCATATTGACTCTGAGTGCGCGGAATTGCAATGAATAAACAAAGTGACCGCATTGTTGGCGACGTTATCTGTGGTAGCTTGTAGTTTATACAATGTTCACTGCTCTGATCACATGACTGTTGGTCCGTGTACCTATAAGAAAAAAATTGAAACATTCGTAAAGGTTGACGCAGTCCTTCTTTGGGGAGGACACCGGTTGCTTAAGCTGGATTTACACCACGGCACATCTTGCCCGACTGAACTTAAACTCATTTGATCGTACCAAGTCGCACCTTGTTCCATTCATCTATATCGAGAAGATTACCCTAACGTGGTTGTATTGACGTCAGTTGTATTGACAGAGTCAGTGGTAATGTTGGTTATCATCACCTCTCGGCGTCTTAAACCGGCCTGGTGACACCCGGAGGATTGTTAACGTTGCCTATCACTTCTGTTTCTTATCATATTCCATGATTATAAATTCAGCGGCAAGGTACATGTCCGTGTATCCTGATTTTGAGTCCGTAGCTCTTGGTTTTGGTTCACCAGCTTGCTGAATGTTATTCCCATTATCTTTTTAGATCTGTGATATGAACCCCAAGTTATTCCGAATCGTTATGCAAGCATTTGTGAGCTGCGCCAACAAAATTCTGACCGCACTTCCAGAGTCCTGGCAACCCCGCGTTAATATTCAGTTCCTGTCGATGGATCATCTCATGACAGACTACTTACCGCGACTTCGCTCGGTCGCGCTCGCCCTTTATTCTTCTGTTGACCGTTACATTGAACCCAGTCTAATAAATGCTAACCGAACACTTACAGGTATGGGTCCTGCAGCGGAGAAAGAAGTTATCTCGAATGAGAGGGAGGTGAGTCTGATTGTGGTTGCCTCAGTTCTTTTTTTCTATTACTCTTTCACAGGTTTTCAAGTTCAATGCTAAACCTTAGGGGAAGCTCAGAAAAACCGGCATTTCTAGGTGGTGAGCCATGGTTTTAGAACCATAGGGTAATGTTATACACACACACACGAGTCACCTTTTTGAAGCGAAGTTTCCCCCGGAGCTCTGAACCGGGGGATTTTCACTCAGAAATTTAGGGTAGGGGCTACTTATATAGTTATCTTATTCCGCGTTTCTCCCCAGACTGAGTTCTGGCCCATTACTCACACTTTCTTCCAACTGCGTTCAGCTCGCGCAAAGCATTCGCGATGTGGTCAACGCAGGGATGGTATGCGTAGAACGTACCCATTTCAGTTGGTGTAGCGAAATGATCTCACTCAAGGGTTGGACTCTTAACACCTACCGATACTTAATGCACTGAGTCAGTACTGAACTGTTGTTGCCATCAGACGCGTGTAGCAAAAATCGTCAATGTGTAGAGTTCAGGTTTCAAATCCATATAGTGAAATGGCCAATGCTGAAATGCCCTTAGACCCTGCATTTCAGAGGACAAGTATTTGAATGCCTCACCGGGCAGTCACACATCTTTGGACGTGAACATCTCTGCTTCCTTTATTAAGCGTGTCGCACCGACATGGGCCATAAGTGTTTTCGAGGCAAGACCTCGAATTTCAACGACAGCGCAAGGTTCGGCATGCAACCTGGTGTGACAGCTAGCTTCCTTTTTACATTGTTTTTTTTGCAGTCTTATTCCAGGACGTTCGTTGTTTGCTGGGCCACGCGGACGAGGTGGTTTTTGCGAACCAAGGCGTGAATCTCAACACAGTCAAGTCTTGCTTGATGCCTCCCGAAAGGCGGTTGACTTGTGTACGAGGCTGTTTCCCACCGAAGGAACGCAGCCAGGGCCTTGATCATAGTACATTAAGTTTTTGCGAAGGTGTTGTCCGTGATCTAAGTACAAACTAGTGCATTCATTTCCGTGTACTGGGTGACTGTATGTGTTACGGGAGTGTACGCAGTCCTTTGTAGACGTTGCCTTTGTCTACATCCGGACCAATCAGCCAGAGCATATACGACGAAGAGACAACGATTGCCATCTTTATGTTCATTCTGTCACATGATCCATAAATGGTGCTCAGATTCCGTTGTCAACCTAAGTCAGTCTGACATTGCACCCAGGATTTTATCGCTCAGAGTTATCTCAACACACTAACCGAATGTTGGTACTCTCTAGCCCCAAGGCAGATGGGGGTGAACCTGGTGGGGATCCAATATAATGACGCATGCCCATAGAGTCGATATCTAGGTTCGCTACCATGGCTTCTTGTTGGTCAACATACTGAGTGTGCCTAACTTGAATGGGGTGCGGCGCCGTGGAAAAGAGGGCTAAGAGGGTACTTGGATATTTATAAACATGTCTTTAACAGAGCTTACCTTCCAGGGAAGATCATTTTTAAGTGATATCTTGAAACTTCAAATAGCTACGGTTGGGTTTAAAACACGCTGGCGTCAGTTTGCTGGAAATGAATACTGCCTGGCTCAACCGAAAACTGCCATGTTCTAAGCGAACCACACTGTGGTTAAGTTTGCCAATATCTTCATTTCTAGATTCAGTTTCCCTCCATCGCACAACAAACACTTTTTTTCACACAGTGTCCTTTTCAAGGTCGGTTATTGTCGATGGTGATGCAGCCCAACCTCAGCATCTCGACCGCTCTCGTCTACGCCTAACCGATCTGGCACCATCTCATTCCCCGTTCTTCTTTCGGGTAGCATGTCAGCTATGCACCGAAAGGGTGGTATGGTAGGATGATTATCATTATTATTGTTATGGCTGACGAAGGATTCAGTTATCTCCACCGTCAACTTCAAAATAATTTTAAAATGGTTTTGTTTCCTCACACGGTGTAAATATATTATTTGCTTGTGTGAGCATTTGAAAAGCTTATTTGAATTACTCCTAGCGGTCTAAATCCGGGCAGATGGCTGTTATTCATTATATATATATATATATATATATATATATTGTATATATTGTATATAGGGTGCTCCGTTTCATTGTTTTGATTATCACAAAGCATGCAAGATTCTTCGTAGATTGGATTTATTGTTAAACTGAGAGCCTTCACACACACAGACGCACTGTTGATTGAGGTTGGAGGTTCAAGTGCCTCAGAATGCCTGCGGCAGGCTAGCACCAGACCTTCTCCCAGCCCGTTTTTTCAGTTTTCACTTTGGTTCTTCGAATATGTAATTGAGCTTTTACGTTGTACAGCGGTGAAACGTCGGTGCCAACATTGTTTTATTGTCTCTGATGATGATCATGAAGCATGGCATTTCTGGGCGGCACTTTGAAGCTCATTTTAACGGTTCATGTCCCCCAGTCTCTGGCGGAAGCTACTTCTGACGGTTCCCCTCAGTTGGTCCTCTTATTGGGTGGGCTGAATCATTCCTATTTAGAATGTTCAAGTGAACAACGGTTCCGCTAGTCGGATGCGTAACTAACTGTAATCGTGTGTACATCATGTACCATTTCCTGGCCATCATCAATATTAATTGAACGTCCAAATGTCCCGAGTATTTTGAGTTATCTTCCGACTAGCTGAGGTGATATCATCCTCTTACTATCGGCAATTTTGATGGTGCTCTAGTGTTGATTAACTTTACCAGAGTTCTATGCCTCCGCTTTGTTGTTTACTTCGAAAGACCAGTTCGTATGAGGTTATCTGATCCAATTACATTCCTCCGTTTTCCATAGTTGTGGCGTACCGCTTGTCCGGTTTACTTCTAGATGATGTGTTGTGCATGGGAAGCCTCACGAGCACGTTGCCTTGAGTGAACACCCCCTCATAGAGCGCTTCTAGATGAATAATTTGTGACGAATTTCTACACGGGCGACCGACAAAAAAATGGAAACCACGTCCCATCTCACTATCATGTTTCGTCGTACACACACGTAACAACTGTGTGGTTATTTTGATGTTGCTTGTTACATGAGGCGTACATTGTTGGTTAGTTGTACGTAAAGCGTTCTAAACACTGTTATTCTCTGTGTTCAGGTAGCAATTTTTAACCTGACTTGTATTTCATTGTTTTTAGTCGTCACATAGGCGTACAGTCAAGGCTCCGCCATATGTGTTGGTTGGAACACAGGAGCTCTTCGGCCAATGGGATTTACCCCCTTCTGATCCTTTCCATCGTTCCTGCGTTCTGTTTGTTGCCTATTGTTTGTCGCAAGATCAGCAGTGGTTATTGGCCAGCTTCACGGACGAACAAGGCAGCCTTCTGGATCAGACGTTAATCAATATCCGTGTTCCATCCACGTTCTTCTCCAGCTCTGAATGTGGCGGTGCGCAGCCACAACCAGCAGGTTCTGAAGGCACACGAATTGTCAGTCCTCGTCGCATCGGTTTGCTGCGACTGTGGGACTATATGATTAACTTGATAAGTCGAACGGCCAATCCGTGGCGCCTAGTCGTTGGTCGCGTCGGTCGGCTGGGACACGGCGAATTGAAAGGTCGGTTCTGGTTTATTTTTTTCCCTCTACCGCTTGTTTGTCCCTTCTGTGATCGTTTTCGTGCCACTGTGGTATGGACGTTCTAAGTCGGGGGCAAACGAGATTGGCTGATTTATTTGTTCTTTAACGGCTTATAATGCTTTCATATAGTATTTATAACCTATGTCCAAAGGAGAATGGGAAACAATTTGAACCCCATGTTCTCACTCGTATTCCTGCTTATTCATCCGTTGTCATGCAACCAATCGGAATCTGTTCTTTCTATGTGTATTGGCATTACCGTAGGACACATTAGTTGAACGTCCCTCCGCCTGATCTCCCGGCCTCGCGCATCCCATGGGTACACTTTACAGTTTTACAGAAGGCACACACTCCATTCTCTCAATAAGTAACTGCTTTTCAGTAACTGGATTGCATCAGGTGATCGAACGCAATCGACTTTAGATAACTCCATCAGGGAATTAGGTAACTTACTGAGCTGATGCAGTGCACAGTTGCACCACTCTACACTAGTCCCTCCAACAGCATAATGCGTGTCTAGCCCTCAAGCGAGGGAGTGGTCCTAGGAAAATTACTACTGCAATCATAAGTTTCACTTGGGAGTTCATCCTCTGATTGAAATAAGTTTACTTTAAAAATCCAGTGAAAAAAACTACAGCCGTCTTCCCATTTTTGAGAATCATCATCCGTGTGGGCTGCGAATCTCTGGGATGAACCCAACCTGTAACCTTCTGCTTAATATCTGCACTATACCACTCAGCTACAAGTGGCTTATCTATACTATGACCGCACGTTGATAGGACATAGTGCCACTTGTGCTGCCAGTACTTGATTCGGTATTGGCTGGATCCTCAGTTGGCAACTTCCCAAATGGAAGGCCGCGCGACTTGTGAGATTTTTTGTCTTTTATGGTTAGGTTACACGTGGCTCGTATGTTGTAAGTTGGTGGCCGTTACCAATAGGAAGCAACTGACTCATGATTCTCGGTTCCCCACTTTCATGGTAAAATCTTTAATGGAATACCAGGATACCACCACCCAAAATCATGAAATTTGAAAAGGCGAAAATCGGGCAAGCGGTAGTGTTGAGTGACATTATATGAACTTTCATCGTTTCAGCACGTGCTTTCCGTGCAGTCCATGTACTCATCAGCGGACATTCTCCAAAATGAACCTCAGAATTTCATGTCAATACACCTAACTTCTAGTTATCATTCACTATCGGTACTTTGTACTGTAATAAGCGATAAACCGAGACGCACGAAGATGCTTGGCTAATTAGTAAAGACAAGATGCTTCACGACACACCTGTATGCGATGTTCATCTTCATCTGCTCACAGTACTGTCTCCCTTTTATTCTCGCTAATAGGTTGGAACGGTCTCTTGGGTCGAAAAAGTTTGCAAGATGTCAACCGATTTTTCCGTGATCGTTGTTCAACGTGTAATCTATCCGCCTGCGTCTCCTCTCAGCCGCCCGGTGGGTCCAAAGCTACGTTAAATCTGGTCAACTCTGCCAGTGGATCCAATAGCTGCACTCACGAGCTACCCAGTCTGATAAGTGCTTGTCTGGTTTCTTTGGAACCACAGAGCACATTTCGGATATATCCTGGGCTCGGCCTCTCGCCAGAGGACGCTTGGGCCCTTGGTGGTGGAGGTGGAGGGGGTGGTGGCGGAGGTGGTGTTGGTGGTGGTAACACCAGTAGTTCAAACAGTACAAGCGCAGGTGGAAATTCGGGGACTTGTGGTGGATACACGCCTTCTGCGTTCGGCATGCGCACCACTATGATGGTTGGTAATGCAATGACATCGAATGAGGTCCCCAGTGCGACGCATATCCTCGTCTTTCCGACGAGTACCTCTGCAAGTGGACTATCCGTAAGTTTTTGTTCAACCCCTTTTGTTTACCATTGTCTCCATTTACGAACTTGTTTTTTAGTTTGAAATGTTTATGCGCGACAACGCCCAGTTGAAATAGCACCAAATTTTTACGGTATACGCCACATAGCAACCGCAACTAGATTGGACAAAACAGCAGCTGTATGAGGACGCTGCCAGGTGTATTGTAGTCCAGTACTTGTCCATTAATTAACATAAGCGACGTGCGATTCAATTTTTATTTTTAAGTTAAGAACAGAAGGGAAGAACATAACTACTAGAGTGAGGGCACGTTTGGTTTTGCTGTTGCGACAGTATGTTACGCTGCATCAATTTAACAAGTCTAACCTATGGATGTTGGGATCTGTAAATAGATTTTCTGCGGATTGTAATGACATTTCATGTGGTTTTCCGCGGTCTTGTCACGTGGGAACAAATAAGCAGTCTTGCGCGGTTTTTATCTCTCTAGATTTGCTTTCCATGTTTTGTAAACTTGTCAAAAGGTAGGTGAAATCCTTATTCTCGTGTAGTGAAGTGTAACTCTGTTGCACTGAATTCTTAGGAGGGTTGCATTAAGTTAGCTGTATGCATGTATGCGTACGCCCGTGAATCTTTTTCGGTCACCAGATCGCATAGCGTTCGAATTATCTCAGACCTAGCCCACTGCCAGCCCTTTATGGCTCTTCCTTTAACCTGGCGTCCATACCGTGTTCGAATGACAGATACGTATTCAGTAGGTTCTCATGTTGGATGTGATACCTCCGATAAACACTGACAACTTGGTTCCAGTCATACTCTGAGAGTGGTGTCATTTTTTTCACTCACTTTCTCCGCAGGAGCATGATGCACCGGCTTTGGATGAGGTAATGATCGGTATGGATTTGCTGGATTGGCTACACTCTGGCAACAATGAACTGGGTGATCTTGATGCTTCCGGTCATGCTGCGGATGCTATGTTTGCGGCGTTTGACAATCCCTCAGGCTTAGAATTTGGTTTGGCTGGTTTGGGGGCTGCCGTCGGCCCCGGGGGAGTCACTGACCATTGTGGTTCTGGTGGTAATGCTGGAACCTGTCCAGTTCTTGGTAATTCGGCGGACAACCTCTTAGGACACGGTGACTACAACGGCTCGCTTCACGATCATAGGGGACACGATCGCCCATCTGATATTGTGGGTTTGCACGGTATGTCGAGCTCCAGCGTAGATTTGGGTGGTGGGATGCTCAACGGATTGTCGAATGCTGTCCATCCTAGTGACCGGTTTGAATCCCACTCGTCAACGTTTGGACCTGAGCTCAACACAATGCCTTACGGCTTGAGTGACCTGCCGGTAAGTCATTTCAGTTCCTAATTTTCCCCAGTAAATCTCTCCGGTTGAGTTTCTCACTGCCGGTCATCGGTGAGGACCTAAATTATTCTTTAGAAAACAGATATCGCAATTCTGTCCACATTCTCATTCTCACTAAATGCCAATCTAAAAACTACATTATTAGACATTTTTTCTTCATATCGTACCTTAGCCTCTCGCCTGTAGGTTAGAAAGTTGTTGAGGATCTGTGCCGTTTTATCTTGCAGATGGGTCTTCTGGTTTTACTCATTCTTGGGTACTTCGGCAGCGTTATTGGACATAGCTACGGTTTTTGATTCGTGATCACTATCATCACTCAGGCAACAACTACTGAGCCGGATGTGTTGTTCGTTAGATGGGCACATGTGTCAATATCAATTAACCCTGTGGTTCGTGTTTGGTGGTTTAGGATTGGGTGCAATACACTTGTGAATGCAGTCATCCCGCAGGCAAATGTGGCAAAGTTAGGCTTAATCTTTAAAGACCAACTCTCCTACCATACCCTCTACACCTGATTGCATGTCATCGAATCTGACTCTTCCTGTCCCTTCTGGGCAATCAAAATATAGGTTGATTACAGCGATCCAATAACTAGGCGATAATCTCAGTCTGTGGTTACTCTCTTTCTGTTATTTCAATACTACCTTATCTATCTCCTTGCAGGACGAAGTTGCCAATTTGATGCAGCAGCCATTGGCGATGGGATACTATGTATCGACTGCCCCTGCAGGTCCGCTACCGTCGTGGTTCTGGGCTGCCTGCCCGCATGCAAGTCTACAGTTTCCGGTTTGCCTGAAGTCAGCTTTGCACTTGCAAACTAGTCTGGTAGGCATGGATGACGCTGCCGCTGCCGCCGTCGGAACCCCTGGCCCACCACCGAGCGCCGGCCCTGGTGTCGGTTCCGGTATGGCAACATCCGACCGACCAAACCATTCCTTAGATTCCACAAGTACCTGTGATGTATTGCGCTATGTTCTAGAAGCATATAACGCCTTGTCCTGGTTGACTGTAAACCCAGTGACTAATGATCGTCGTTCATGCCTCCCCATCCATATGCTTCTGTTATGTCAACAGTACCATGCCATTGAGTCATTCACCTGATCTTGCCATAGGCACGCCAAGTCTTGATATTTTCTGATGTTCAACTCCCGTCGGCAGCTTTCAATGACTAAATTTTTCCCCTTACTTCTGAGACGTCCTGCGATCCCTTTTAGTGATGTTACTCACTAATTAACGTGGGTCGTATGGTTGTACATAGTTTCTTTATTTCCAGTTTCCCTACTGGAGTGTACAATATCCTACTAGATCCTTTCTTCTCCTTGTGTCGAACTGACCAAGGGGACCAAACGATTTCGGCTGTGCTGTACATTGCAGTCCTACTGAGTGAAACTAAATGAAAATGCGTAGTCGGATTCGTCTCCACCTCAGTCTACTCGTCTGTGTTGTGTACAGTTATCACTTTCCATTCACGAGACGCTTCCGTTCCACCTTTCATTTTCTTACTTTTCCCTCCTTATGTCCTCATTTCAATGCTCTCTGTTCTCAGCAGTCTATGATGTTCCATGCTAGGCAGCCACGGGCGACATAACAACCTTGTATCCCTTCTATGCGTCATTATTGGTGCCTTGTTTGACCACTGTCCGACTTCTGTGGATGAGCCGGTCGATTTGTTCATCTTGGTTCATGTTTCTTCTAGTGTCTTATGTGCCTTGTGGTTAGAGATTGTCTTCTTCTTATCGTGGACTTGTAATATCTCTATCCAATTCAGCCGAATGAACGCAGGTGTACATAACCTCTGAGGACTCCTATTTGTTATCTTTCATCAGAACCCACGTATCCGTTTCAAAACGTCCATGCTTGTTTGGACGGGTTGTGTAAATTGCTCTGCGCATCTGTATAGGTCTTCGTATATATATTCATACTTCAGTCGATACATTTCATCCCGTTCAGAGCATTTGTCTTCTCTTCAATTTGTGTTGACGCTGACAAACAAGCGTAGACTGTACATGAGTATGTTCCGGCCTGTCCTATCCTGTTCCAATTTCTGCAGGGATCTTCTAACTTATCGGCTGGTCGAATATACGCAGCTGTGATGCAATTCTTTCTTCCCATATGCTTTGTATTCCAAGGATGGGCTGAAGTAGCTCTTTTTGGTTGATTATTCAGGCGTGGTTTTGCATGAATTATCAAGTCTATCAAGCACTAGTAGACGCATTGTTGACGGTCGCAACGGAGATGTCTACCCTTTCTACAAACTACTGTTAGTAACCTTAGGTCTCATGCGTCCTGTTGTGAATAGAAGTGATTTGCGTTATATCAGCTGAGGATGAATCTCTGTCTAACCTTCCATTAAAGGTGGGTGAGAGTTATATGTATGGGGAAATAATGAAGTTGTATTCTAAAACGGAAGGAAAGGCTTCAACGGGTCGTACAGTATGGTTCATGGATGGCAATGTTTAGCAGCATTTGTGATTAAGATGAAGGTAAAGGTCAAATGCCGTTCTGACTGCTTGTTACATGTTTCCGCAAGTCCCATGAACCCCCCTGACTTAATTCGCCACATCTTTTTGGAAGATAGACGGACTTACCTTCAGAGCGCATTAAGGCTAACAAATCGATAAAGTTGTTTGGATAACTGACTGAACATTAGAGGACCGGTCGATCTGAATCACCATGTATTCTTTTACAAAGTTCCGCGTAACTGGGAATCTAGTGATTCTCTGTTTTCTCAGCATATTGAATTACCCGGTGTCGGCTGTACATAAGCTCATCCATAACCTTGGATCGCCTGACGTTCTATCTAGCAGTGATTTGGTACGACTTCATTGAGGTTCTCATGAAAAGTTTTTGAGGATAGTAATCAACATAGCTGAATCAGTCTTTGTCTAATAAGTTGGGATTTTGTGATTGTGTTATAGTATTTTGCGTTGACTAGCTTATGAAAGCTGCTACTGATCTGATCGCCCGTGAACTGCACAACTTGTCGTTCGTCAGTTTACTACCCAACCAGTATTTCGAATCAAAGAATTCCTCATTCCACTTGATTTATTGAGTGTATGCACTTCTGAAGCGCTGGTCGATTTTCATCTCGCTGCCGAGTGTAGCGCGTGAAACACCAAACAAGGAAAACGTGCTTAATAGTAATCGACCGTAAATGACCTAATCCGAGTGCTGCTTCCATGAGCCGTGTAAATAAATATATCCGTCCTCCTAAGTCATTCAATTTGAAGCGAATACCAGTTTGTAGGCGTTTGTCCAGTAAACAGCTAGATGTTGCCAACGTAACTATTCCGGGGGGAGGGGGCCTGCAAGTCGATCATCAACTTAAGAGATACACCGTTACGTGTAGGGTGTTGATGGTTGCTGATAGAAACGTATTAGTCCCTAAAGTCTGAATAACTTTCAGGAAATGAGAGTGATATGAACATGACTTCGCATAAATTTATCAATTGTTGGTATCGATAGATAGGGATTTTCGTATGCGAATTTCAGCTTGCATTTACCTCGTGTTTGAATGATACTTTACCGTCGAATCGTATGTTTTACGTTTTGCAAAGTTCAATGCTACCTAGTATTGTGTATTTGAAATCATGATACAAGGTGCAGCTGCAGAAAATGAAATCAACCGTGCTGTTTCAAGAGCAAGTAGTTTGCAGAAGCCATGTTCAGTAGGTCACCTGTCCTACAAACGCTCGGGTTTCCTTATCCAGAAGGTGTATGACTTTGGCTTATCCGAACTGCCGCATCCTCTTGTCACGCATTTTCTGTTGACCGTAAGTTTTTTCTCATTTGAATTTCGAGTGAAGATCCTCGATCATCCAAAGTGAAAGCGTTTTAAGTTGGGACATTTCATCCGAGTATTTTCTTTCTTTCATAGTTACAACTGGTCGAGCTCTTCCTCACATTCCTGCAGGTGCTGCTTTTTGGCCTGGTCAGATTTTTCATTCTAGGAACAAATAGAGTGATACCACAGAATGAGTGTCTCTGAAGAAAGGATGCATCCAAGAAGCAAAAGAAACCGGAGGCCTTATGTGATATTATCGGCAACATGTTTATTTAATTGTTTGCTCTGTCATACTACCGACTGCTGATTCTCCTGGACTCCTCCAGTCCACACCAGCAAATCAGACACGCCTTACTTGCACCTCCTAAAATTCCAGCCCGTCCACTGTTACTCTTTACGAACGTCTACGGTTTCGTCAGATCAGTTCGCAGCCAACTCCCACAGTCAGTTTTTTCTCTTCCTCATACAGCCTGGAATGTAATCACAATAGTTTGTGATTCAGGAGGAAAGTTTGCGAACTATCGTTTTCAGCCGCATATGATTTGACAAACGTAGATATTAAATAGAAAACCGGATGCAGGCAGTCTTCCATTTGTGCTTAGAAACTAAGCAAGCATTCTGAGATTCTGCTTGAAAACAATATATGCTTTAAATTTCGCCTTCAACGCAGACACTATTGATTAGGTTTTGTTAGTCTTTTGCCCAATGACCCCCTTGAAATTTAATCCGAACGAAGGGGAATGAGTACTTCGTCCTTGGTATTTCATGGAGTCCAATCTAGTTAAAAAATATTCCAGGCGGTAATTCATTTGCCTTGTGCCACATTTCTGCAAGCAGGTACGTCACTATTACAATCTTGTGATATTGCGTAGTGCATTTGTAGAACTGTGAAAACCCGTGATCCATTAATTGCGTCTACGCGGTGTTGTTTGAAGGAAGGAAAGTGGAATCGCTGTGTAATGATCTACCTTTTGTCCTCCTGTCACATGTGCCTATTAAAGGGATTTTCCGGTAAACAGAACCGCAGAACGTTCTACTATGCTCTTAGATTTACATTCAGATGGCTATATACAATCCTTGCCACTGACCGTAGTACTTGAGCGGTTACGACTGGAAACTTCCGAGAAATCAACTCATCACCACGTAATAGATGGTTGAAACGTCCAAACATCATGATTTTTCCTGCGAAATACACTCATTTGCATACCAATTCGGTTTTGACAGGGGGTTCACCTAGAACCCAGTTGAATCTCTCCTAATAGATTTTTATCCGATTGATGGTTGCATTCAAAAGTGAAGTGAGATACAATTACATCGAAAAGTCGAGTTGATATAGCAGTGTAGGACAACAGCGATCGCCACCATCATGCAAACTCTGATAAGGTGGATGTGAGCATCACAATTGAAGGCCTTCACAAGTTAAACCGGGCCGCTTAGTTCCAGGAACGATTGCCAGCAGGTTCTATATTGCAATTACATATTTTCCGAATAGGTGAGTCGATTGCGTCACTTAGCATTACCATGTACCTGGAATCTCAAACAAACTATCACACCTACGGTCAACGGTAGCTGTCCAATCGATCCAGTAATCTCCCCCGTCACTCTTCACATTGCTTCAAAGCATGAATTTTACTGACCTTAATTTAGCACTGTCGAGATATTTCTTCCGTACACCGTCGCACTCGTTTGCTTACCAATTTGGTTTTGACAAGAAGCCCATCTGGAACCCAGGTGAATATGTAGTTTATGGTTTATGGCTTAAAAGCTGCGATATCTCGAATGTTGCACCAGGTGAAACATGAGGCGGAAATTATGCGGCGTATTCAGTCGAAGAATATCATAAACGGAGGATTTAGTTGAGTCTCCCGTGAAAACCAAATTAATATGCAAATTGGTGTATTTGCCGAAATCCGTCCTAATTGGGCTAAAGTAGAACATGTTTGAGGGAAACTCGGAGACTGCGTCAATCTGATGAGGCACATGAAGGGCGAAACCGGTCGTGGGCTGTCGGAGAATATTCAGCAGCCTTATGAGTAGTGTTTTACACCTGACCATAAAGTGCGTTTAGATTCGTTCAACTATCACGTGTCCTGTACGCTTTTGTTGCGCACCGTATGTTGTCTGTACAACAAGTCACGTGTGAAAATTATACGCCTTGGTGTTGACACGTTCCGTGTTGCCGCTACCGTTCAATTAACACACATTTAGTTGCTTTGAAGTGTTTACGGACCGTATCATTCAGCGCTCACACTAGTGATGCTAGGTCTCGTAACTAGCAGCGCATAGTCTGTGATCCACATTCATAGTTGAAACTTTCGACAGAATTGGACGAGATGGATGCACCGGTTTATTAGGATCGTGCCGTAGCTTGTGCTTAGCTAGCTTGTCGAATTTCTTGAATATCATGGAGGGAAACTTTCTAAATAGATGTCTCCAATACGGATATTGGGGAGTAAACAGGTCAAGGATACTATCAGAACTGCCCTGTCCAAAACTTTCCTTACTACTAGATGAGGTTTCATAAAACCCGTCTTACAGAGGAGCTGTCGGCTCATCGAAACTTTCTCATGCTAAGACATTCTACCATTTTTGGAGAGCTCTTAGGTGAAATTCCTATGATCGGATGGAAATAGTGAAGTATTTCTATAAAATTCTAAACTGTAGGTGTAAAATTTCGAAGTCCTGAAGAATGCTTGTGCAACGTTCAGTATGTTGCGGTGGCGTGTGAATAACCCTAGTGACAACTTAACGTAGAACCTGCCCAAAATGTGTACTGAAACAGTTTGATAAGTCCGTTGGGTCACCCAGAATTTTCTCTGAGACCGATTACCGAAGCTTCATTTAATCTTAGGATGAAGTGGGCACAGAATTAACATTTGTAACCTGTCGAGCTGTTTTGGCATCTGTAAAAATTGATGCCTTTCGAAAACTATAGTTTGGAAGTAGACTGTTTTAAGCCATTGTAATCAAATGCGACCTTGTCTACGTCGCCCAGTAGCTTCCTCAGAGCAGTCTGAATGTGACATCTCAGGCAACTACAACTTCCCAGACTTGAACATACACCACTCATCGGTCAACTACATATGCTTTCTGTCGCCATGCAAAAAGGATATGAAGGGCGCCTTTTCAGTAGATGGCTATTAACGTTCATGAATTCAAAATCAAAGCCCCGTTAGCTTGCAAGAATTTGAAATTCTGTTAAGCGGTTTCGCAGTATCGAGATACCCTAGTGAAGGTCTTCGGTCTCGGGGAAAAACGCAAGCAATTGAGGCAGGGGCAAGGATAGGTCATTCTTGGCTTTGGCGCAGAATGTACTCGGATAGATCAGTTCCGAAATGGATCCGGAAAGTGTCATATTTTGAGCACTGTGAGTTTCTGCTCACAACAGAAACAACGGACAGTGCATAGCGAGTTTGTTAGACGAAACATTCCCATGTTTCGACCACTGTAGGTGGTCCTTTTTAAGGGACAATGACTGGTATTCAAAGGTCACCAAGAGGGCGACAACATCAGCTGATTTGGCGTCACGTGGTTGGTATCAAATCCTGTTCGTCGGTAGATTACGCTTCCTATATCTGGTTTTGCATTGCCAGCTCACGGACTTGGCCTGCCTTTCTGGGCAAGTTGGACCAGATGGCTGATAGTCGGACGCTACGGACCTGTTGACTCAGAAAGGACGCTTCTCTGTTGTTCTGATCGTACCCAAATCTTGGTGAATAAATTTGGAGACAGCTTTTCGTGATTTTCTTAAGTACAATCAGATTTGCGTTCGTCAGTCGACAAATTATCTTTTAATTCGTGCTTACTTTTTGATATCTTACTGCTCCTGAGTTGAATATTTCCAGGGCTGTCCCGGTATAAATTATTCTTTATATGTCTACTGCTATTAATTCAAGTCTATAACCATATTATGTTGTGTTTTCTCTTTGGGAGTTCTCCCAACGGGAAGGTAGTGCGCTAACCTGTCCCATCATGCAAGGACTATCCATTGGTCAAGGTAACCTGAGGAGAGTCAGTATGGTTGCGTAATCAGGAATTCCCGTTTTTAACCGACGACTGTTTTTATGGATCTAGGCGCACACTTTCCAGCTTCCTTTCTGTTTTCATTTAGTGTTATGAAACTCGGATAGTGTGACTAACATGACATCGAAGCAGCGATCACATAGCTTTGTAGTAATGACCGTAGACAGAATTAGGATCTCTTAATACACCAGTGGGTTAATGTGTCTCAGTTTTCAGCTAAGTTAGAAACCTACATTTTGCCGCCTCACGAGGATAGAATTTTGTGTGTCTGAAAAGTTGCCCCAAAGTAGTCTCCAGAAGGATGAAGATCTTCCGTTATGAGGAGTAAATGCTGCTAGGGTTCACTGAGGGATCATTCGTACAAGTTTTTGCGTTATTTGTGAAATAATCTCTATTAAGACCCGTTCAAAAGTCACGATTTCGTCCAGTGTTATGGAACTATTTTCCGCGTTCGCTCTCTGAAAGTTACTAAAGCACTCCACAAAGTGACGCTTATATGGTCTAATCACACAAAAAACAATGATTGATTTTGCCTTCAATCAAGAACTGGCTTGATAACTTTTGTTAGATTGGAATGAATAAAATCTGAGGATTAGCAAGTTATGTAAAATGTTGCATCCATATTACACTGTAAACGTGTCGTTTTTAAAGTGGTGAAAACTAATCAATTTTCATCCACTCGTCCACTGGCGGCTGTCCAGTATCTATCATATTCCTGCGGCACCTACCTCAGTTGGTTGAGGTTCCATCTCTAATCATGTCTTATGTTCATGTGGCTGTATATGACTCTGAATAATGTAGATGAAGAAATTATGTCATATAATAAGATAATGAGGATCGGTACCGCCTATGCCGATGATTCCCTGATTAATGGAAATAAAAAGATAAGAAAACTTATTTATTTAGAGGATAAGAACCTGGAATAATAACCTACAAATCAAGAAAGAAACGGTCCAGTTACAACAAGGGGACAGAACTGTTGAATATAGCCGCTCAACGAACCATTCAGGTGCAAAGAAATGCAATCACGATGCAACTTGGATGCCCAGGCGACCAATCAAATAACGCGAAGACCATCTTGGGACCACCGAATCACTTTAGACCTGTCAGATTCACCCATTCAACCCCACACAGACGATGTCACCTCGATTGGTGATGAAACCGTTGCAATCATATGGCAAAGCATGGTGAACAGACCGGCAACCATAGTACAGGTCTCGCTGCAAGAAGCCGAATAAGTTATGAAATGGTCGAGAGTTGTTTCACTGAGAGGGCAGAAGAAAGCGGGCTACCATAAACACAGAACTTTGTAAGCGAAATACACTCATTTGTATATCAATTTGGTTTTGACGGAAGACTCACCTGGAACCCAGTCGAATCTCTCGTCTGGTAGATGAGCCTGAGGAGCCCCAAGAAGGGCGAAACCGGACGTGGGATATCGAGGAGTTTTCAGCAGCCCTATGAGTAGTCCATTAAAACTATGTACTTTGGAACTGGTGTACACCAAGGATTAAATATTCATTTATTGTCAAATGTCATTTTCCCTCTGTTAGTAGCAATGCTTGACTACTGTGAATGGTTTGTATCGCAAAACCGATAACGGCTCAAAACAAATACAGGAAGACCATGATGTCCTGCGATCGTTTACTGGTGACCGGTGTGACCAGAGTAACAAGAGCATAACAAGAGAATAACAAGAGCTTTCAGGACTGAGAGGACTACATGCTATCTGGAGCGTAAATCTTACAGAACGAACATAGTACTTGGGTCAGAGGGCGGGTATTTTGGAGAATACATTAACTTTGAAATGAAAATAGATTGTATGGACCTTTTCTAAGGCCGGCTTCTTAATTATTACCCAGAAGAACCCTAATTCAACAGCCTAATGATTAGCAGAACTTCCTTGCCGAGAATGATTAGTCTGGAACAACTATAGGACCATTCACCTGTGACCGGATTCCCAATGAAGTTCTACATGTGCGCTGAATCGAGTAAAAGGTACTTGGAAGGTACGGTATCTTCTTTGAGTGAGCATAACGGATGAGGTACAGTTCTAATCGAGGGTCCGGGACAAGATAGACTGACTAGTAAAAAGAACTCCGAGTATACATCTGAAACCGTTTCTAGTGTGATAATACTGAATCAAGAGGTAAGCTTGACCTTTAGCGGTTCTGATCGTACCGAACGGGTTCAGCGCCATGTGACGTACAGACAATTTGTAGACCAAACATAACACAAAATAAGTAACAGGCTGGATAGAATTAGACTAATGATATAACTCTCATCGAAGTCTGGCATACGGCGAAAATTACAGATTTCAAGGTGAGGAAAGGTATGGCGTTCATTTTTATTTTGTCCAATGCGCCCCACCCAATGTTTAAAGACTATACGGAGGCTAACATCAACTGTCCTGCCAAACACGATGAAAGTTACACATTGCTCATAACTGTGTGGAGCCAAACGGTTTTGACGCTGCCGTGATTGACTGAAAGCTAAACTTTCTCAACATACGACAGCTTATTCGAACGTAAATCAGTGGAATAGTTTTTCTTGTATCTTTACTCTGCTTACCAAGAAGCCGACGATAGTTCATCTAAAACAAACGTACATGATGGAATGTGAGTTAGACTTTACTTGGAAGCCAGGAGAAATAGCGACTGTATTCTACTTTGCTTCGAGAGGCTTAAAACGTAGGTACCAACATTTCAAACAATGTTGCACTGTCAGGCATGGAAATTTATGGATAATCAAAAAGGCAGCAGCCGGTTTTGATTGGAGTGTTCTGAACGAGGAAGGTCGCAGTTCAGTATAGTCTGTCCCATTAGATAGATTAAGTGCACATAATAAGACGTTCACAACCCTCCTTGAGGTAGGCTTAGCCCTGGTCTGATCCCGATATTCCCACTTTGCTAAGAACGCGAACACGACCTTTTTAGACACCGCTAATCCTGTCAATTACAGGTTCGTTCAAGAACCTTATTCGTCGATATAAGAAGGGAAGACTGACTGCTTCCTTAGTGGATGCCGCCCGGCATCCAGAATTGCCCTCAATGGGAACATCTAGCACGATAACCGCTATGTGCGGTATAGCAAAAATGTGTTAACCCTTTGAAGTAAGCTATGCTGGAGACAGACTTTCGGTAGCGCAGAACCCCAAATCATAGATAAAAACGGCCACCACTAATGAACATACGTAGGCGGTAAGAACAGAAATTGAGTCACTATATTCTGTAGGCTGTCGAATAGTCACGTCAAAGCATCCAGTCTATTTTCACTTCCCGAAAAATAATGGGAGTTCTGCAGCAGGCCAAGAAATGATGATGAATGGGTCGAAAGGTCTTGGGAATTGGGAACCTTCATTTTGCCTGGCTCAATCAACACGAGTGTTTCTATCGTTCGGTGGCTCTTGGGGACCACGTAAACTCCATGAGGCTAGATTCTTTCGAGACCTTGCCCATCGTCGCTGTTGTGAATAGTCCGGTCGAACTAGATGAGTTCTAACCAAAGAGTTACTCTTTATCCTTCACTTGTATGCTCGCTATAGTAACTTTCATTTTCAATACCGAAAACAGCGTGCACGTCCTCTCTTTGTACCAAAATCCTCCAGATTTATCACCTTTCCCCCCCCCCCCCCACCTCGCCGTGATGACGACTATCATGCTGCTAAACTACTAAACTTATCTGACGTTCGGTCGCAGTTCAGCGTGATTGGGAAGGACTGTAGAGGTTTTCGACTGGTGCGAAACTTCAAGACAACCTCCAGAATGAAAATTTGAGCCTACAAAGTAACAAAATCCAGTTGATCAAAAGTGCGGTGTAGCCAACACATTTCACCCCAAAGTTCATTTTAATTTGCGTCATATTCTCTCAAACCTGTAGTTTTCTAGTTCACAATTATTGAAACACCAGAGAAAGAGACAGTTCAGCTTTTATATCCATTGTCAACGAAGAGTATAGCTGTTCCCATCACTTCCATGCTATCGGACCAACATAAAATAACATATTTCATTTTCTTTGATTTTTCTTAGATACAACCTTTGAAACTATCAACGACTTATTCGATGACTGCAATCCAAACAATCTGAAAACCCCGAGGGAACCTCCCATATATTGAAGAAGTAACTGAGAGCCTACTGAGAAGCTTTCGTTTGTTTACTTGGAATCTTCTACACAGTGTACGTAAGACGATATTTGCTCATCAACTTGAGTAACCAATGAAATTCAAGGCTGAAACAGTGGGAAGCGACTGCCCTAATTGCTGCAAAACAAGTTACAACTATAAACCCGCTCCTATGTCTAACGCATCAGCGGTTCGTAAGTACAAGCATGCATGATATGATAACACTCCTTTCTAGTTTTCCGCATGGTGGTGGTATGAGGATAATATAGTACGGCTCTTCCGCCCCATTTTCAGGTTGTTATGTTATTCTACTGAGAAGGAACTAGATGAAAAATGCAAATAAATTATTTGGAGCCTTGGAAGTGACACTGAAAAAATAGCGCATTCCATTTAGTTTTGGTGCGGACAGATAAAAGGGCGTGTTTTTTCGTTGAAAGTATGTCCATTGCAGATAGCTGCATCATGCATCATGCTGCAGACCCACCCGCACGTCTGCACTGTGAAGCCACCAAAATCCAGGATTAGCTGGAAGCCTGTGTAAAGGACAGCGATTGACTGACATTGAACTTTTGTGGCTTGGTACATTAACTGAGCATGTTCCCTGCGACATATGGTCCGCTTATCAACCATTACGTTGTAAGAATAGCGTGAATTTCGGAATGTGTTTGTTGGTATTTTTCTGTACCCCTTCCCACTGCAATATACCACTCTCCCAATGTTTTTCACTCTGGTCCTATTTAGTTTCACCCGGCAAATCAACTGAGTTCACTGAACATTTGATTCCGGACGTGTACCGGGGGTGGCGACAAATCACCACCAGTCCACATCCACCCCCACCACACTCAAATTGCGCAGTAGAATTGTTCTGTCGTTGCCTATACTGTGGCTGTTCGAGAAGAATATGTCCCACTATGCACAGGTGACACAAGCGAAAGCCTGAAAATGTGATTCCAGATTCTTGTTTACGTCATGCGGGTTGAGCAGGAACATGATTCTTGGGTCAGTGCATTCTGAGTTGACGAGCGGGCTTAGTAGTCGGTCAGCTTACTAGAAACAAGGCCTAGTTGAACCAACGCATCTACCGCATCACCTCCCTCCGCCATACTCGCACGTTTAGCACAGATAGACCACTGGGTGTGTGAATACAGATGGACTATGATCCAAGGGGAATGTGATGAGTAGAAAGAGCGATGATATGGATATGGACGGGCTGTGACCAGAGATGAAAAATGTTAAAATGATACCAATAGAAAGATAAATCATCAGCCTGAAAAACAGTTTTGATGCAATCACTGGGAAAATAGTGAAAAATAGAGCTAGGAACCGCCAGTCGCAAAATTGGTTCAGTTTAGTTTTTCAACCATTCGAAAACGTAATTCAGTTTGAATGATCGTTGCTTTGAATGCGGAGTCTTAATGTCTACCCTATCCACTGTTTAGGTATAACTAATCGTTTCGGAGACGTTAAATTTTCCCTCCAACAATTTTCGAACCTAGAATCTCACTGTGTACCTTTAATTAGATGTTAGGTTAGATAGATTGTTAGTAGTGTGGGGGGATTCGGAAAAAGCCGAAAAGCCGAGAAGCATTTTACAGCTGTTTTATTTTTATTAGGAATCATTAAAATGTGATGCTCACGAAAACTCAGGGTGTGTCGAACAGCAACCTCCCGATTAGTAGTTTGAACACTTAACCGTTCGATCACGACAGGCTGACGAATAGCGTGATTAGCTCGCACGCAGAGAGGATATAGTACAACCCATCCCTCAATCACGGGATCTTTATCACGTGGTCACACGTGCTAATTAGCTTCTCGTGCAGCGACTCTTTAGAAAAAAGTTTCACAACTTGGGTGAAATTAATTCTTTCTTTGAGTTACTCGTTGAAGATTGGTATTAAGAGGGCAGTTGGGGATTTTTAGTGGCAACGTGGTCCTGCAAGTGGAGCCAACCTACGCTAAAAAGCCGAGAAGCGCAATACAGCTGTTCCATTCGTATTGGGAATCGTCAGCTGATCAGCGAGCAGAAACACGAGTTATTTTGCCAGTAGAACCAACATCCACGCAATGGGTGCCTCTGAGCAACTGCACAGAGCACATGCCGGTTGATAGGAAGAATGGCAAAGTTTCTCAGGTCAAATTGACCTGATTTTTACCAGGAGTCACACTTAGATAATTTACACTTTAAATTCCGAATGTTATTGAAACTTTAGAATGTTCGCGGCTATGTTTGAGAACGTGGTTCAGGAGGGAACTGTGAATGCCACCTTCAAATGTCACGAAGCCCTATCGGGCATTATAAACAATGAATTCTTGTAAAATCGAGCTGCAAAGTCACTGTCACTGAAATGAGAAAAGAATGCTTCAATCTCTTTTGCGGTCTCACAAAAGGACGCGCATGACGAGTACTGTTGGAGACGTCAGTTTGGTAAATTCTTATTCACTATAAGTACAATAACTAAGAGTGCTACAGCCGCGCATTACTTGAAGGACGACTGCTGTGGACTGGGAAATTTCAACGAACGGCTGATGCATAGACTGCCAAACCCGCATCAGTCAATGTACGACACAGTCGCGGACAAAATTTTTGAATTACCCATGCATCCACTCCCAACGGATAGAACTGAAGGATTTTGGTTCGCAGGCAACAAATTATACCAGAAACAAAACCCTTAATTTTGAGAGCACTACTTTGCTCAACAGTGGTAGAAACAGGGGATATTGAAAAACAGACGAGTTGAAATTATAGACTGACTTCATGGTGCAGTTAGGTTTCGACGATATTTTTCACCCTTTTCGTCGTGCCAAGTCCATAAATCACTGCTATTTTCTTAGAGAGTGTGTAAACAAAATTTCTTATTCTCATTCCTCTATTCTTAGTTCAGCTCAGTATTCGAGTCACAACGTTCAAAGTTTCAACGCGAAATGTGGAACGCAGAACCCTATGGACGAAAAAGGCTCAAAATAAGTGGATGACTTGTCTCAGTTACCGAATCAAGAGCTGTCTAGAGATGCTACTGCCTTTTGGTGGTCCGATGTCATTAACGCCATTGATATTGTCGTTGATGGCAAGGCAATTTTTTTTATGGAAGTGTGCTGAACGGTGTACTTCAACCAAATGTACCATGTTTGCCAGTGGTGCCGAAAATCTAGTCAGTATAAATTTTTAATGGAAAGCCAAGTGGCTGGGGCGATTGAGAATGAAATGAACAAAGTTTTCATAGACAACCTAGGTGGTCCATGAAGCAGTGTACAGGCGAAAATCAGTCATACAGAATTAACTGTCTACAGTCACCTTACAGGGTGTCTTCACTATGTAGTTATGTAATCCAAACTGCATGATCTATTTTGACTGCAGCCCAGCAAAACCACATTGGTTTGCAAATGAGAGTAGTTAGCTAGATTATTATTTAATTCCAATGATCTTCGACTACGGTTAATGGAGTTTATTATTTAATGATTATTCAAAAAAAATTTAGAGTAGCCGTGGTCAAGGGCGGTACCCTCCAAATGTCTCAAGTTCATATTCGAAATTCGCACGCCTTATTCAACATAGCAAAGAGATATGCTTGCTGATCTGACAACTAATCGCGTTGATGCGTCACCTTACCCTATGTTTCAAAGGTTTCACCTTAACGTTTTGAAGCACTTGCACGCTGTTTGTGACTCTCAATAGTAGGCTCACAAATGTGATTGACCGCTAATTGCTAATGGCTTGAAAAGGTGTGTCAAGCTTGAGCAATATCGATCCACCTTGCTTGTCTAGTCCTAGATCTAATTTGCATGGGCCATGAATGGAAGTTAACAAGACATGCCATTACATCTACACTGTCGACATTGTTCCCCCATCAGCCGAAAATCGGTTTTCATCTGTGCGGCCTGACTCGACTGACGACAAGCACTGATTGTGCGGACTAGAAATCCAGCACTTGTTGGAATTGAGTACTCAATCATGGTGACATTGTGTGACCTCAGTTACCCTGTGTGGGTGCAGTATGTTGGCAGGTCGTCAGGATGCCAAAGGCAGCCAAACCGAGCCGAAATCTGCTTGCAAGGAGTGTATGTCCGCACGGGTGTGTCAGATATCGACCCGAAGATGTGTTCATTTCCTGATTCGTCTGGAAATTCATGGACCTGATTATTCAAACTACCTTAACTCACTAGGCAGTGGTTTGGACCTTTGGGCACAGCTTCATTCGGAGGAGATAACATTATTTCGGGTCGCGAAGGTTGGTTTTTTACAGCAAATTTTTTTGTCATATTTGGATAATAAGAGTAATATCAACATTATGATCACTCACGCAGACGAATTAATGTAAGTACACCACTTGATGATATGTCTTTATTGGAATTAGGTTTCCAGGTATAATATAAGCAGCCTTTTCCAGATTTCTTCCATATGTTCGTGCCAGCAGCTCGACTGAGCCGATATTCCAAACATGAAATAATACAATGGACTAAGTTATTTTCAGAGGCCCGAAATTCCTTCTTTTGGATGCATCCAGTAAGAAAACTTACCCCAGGATCCAGAGAATATCTCATTATCTAAGGTGCTCATTCTTTTCTGATCATGACGTGTATTCATCAGATAACATACAGAAGAGTGCCAAAACGCTCTGCTGATAATGTAACAATTAAATGCTGTCAGCATATTTGCCTGAGAAATGGAACTGCCTGAACAAAACGGTTACAGATAACTTACCACTGGTAGTAGATCCAATCAGGTTCACATGGAAAAGGAGTGCTTGCTCAGCTTTGTGATTAAAATTCAAAGCGATGCTTACTGAGCTTTCGTTATTCAAGCTCAGTGAATGTGTGAATCAAATGGGACACTGTCCTTTTACCTGGGGCCGAGAACAACTTCATCGCTTGGGCGTACACCGAGATGCGTGTTCACCTGCTGGTACAACGCTTGGTCGAACTTGTGAGCTGAACGTAATCTTCGTCTTAGTTGTAGAAAACGCACTCCTTACGCCATGACTGTAATGCGTGCACTCACAATGTGTCAACTGTCTGACCCGCGGTCAACTGAATGCGTGTGCTAAGTGCAGCCTTGTCACTTCGTTTCGTTCAATAAAAGTGCGGACTCCATCAAGTACCAGCTAGGTATCACAGCACGGGTTAAGTGGACGCGTGAGCAGTTTACAAATGCGACACAGTGTTTCAATTGGTGCGAAGCTCTCCTAAGCGCTCGTGGGTCATTCCAAACAGACGTAGACGTTGAGTCATTGAATCATTTGCACATAGGAGATTTACTTCAACTTCGTATCAATCGATCTCTTGCGACCAACATCAAGAAAAATATTCAGTATAGCGACTGCTCTTGATCTTTTAGACAGAGAGTTAATTAATAAAAGTACTACCTGATAGAGGTCGGTGTTATCTGAAAAGAACGTGGATGTATGGAGTCCTTCTTCTTCGGATTGAGGAACTGAGAGTTCGACGAAATACACTCGTTTGGTTCTGACGGGAGACTTACTTGGAACCCAGCTGAATATCTCGTTTATGATGTTCAGTTGCTTAGAAAACATCACATACACATCTTATCACCGTATTCATAGTATCCTCTTTCTATGTAAACGTCACTTTTTCGATAACTTCAAGTTTTGTGTGCTGCCCAAATGGTAATTCTTCGATACTATGCATGGTCGACATACATTAAATGAGACTACCTCGGTCCATGACGCGTAAACACGCAAATTCTGCGTGACTTGTGACCCCATACAGGCTAGTTGTATTGCTATTGCTCCAGGCCAACGAATCATCAACGACAGTTAGTTCGTATCGTTATAATCTGATGCTGCCAACTGCGATCCAGTGTGAAATGTCATAAATGACACAGGGAGACTGCGCGACCGCTAATCTTCAGAGGTTGTCGGACCAAGTGAACAGGTAATACCTCCTCATGAGTTTGTCAAAATTCTGGTGGTTCACATCACCCATCTTAGACTTGTGAGTTGATGTTCATAGTAAACTCAATTTACTAGAAATTTCACCAGCCACGTGATTTGTGTCCTATGGAATGTTAAGCAGTTTTACCCGAGTTTGAGCGTGATGCAAGGTGGTTTTTTTTACCTCTTTATAAGCAAACTGTTTTAATCGTTTTTAAGAGCACATCCCATTTCCGAGGCCTTTATGGAAATGATGTCAGTGTGCAGTCCAAATGATTCTATTCTGGTTGACAATAAGTTCGAATACCCGTTGACACCCTTGTTCGTGAATATTCAAACTGTCCGGTGACAGTAGAGCGATTTTAAGATGACTGTGATGATTAAAATCCAGATGCAAATCCAACATTGGGTCAGGTGTGTTTGAGAAGCACTTATGAAGTGAAAAGGCTCAGCCAAAAATGGCAACCTACTCGACGATGGAAAATATCCGCAGTGGAAACTTCTTCAGCAAGACTGCTCTGTTAAACGGGAAGTGTCATTAGCTAAAACTGCTGTGGGGTTTTGTACCGGACCAAACTACTGGGCGAAAAATGGATACTACGTGCAGAGACGAACGTCTTTCGTCGAAGCATTTAAACAAGGTTATCAATTGTGTCAGTCCAAGAAACTTAAATCGATATGCCTGTTCTAAGAGATATAGCGTACCCGCTATGGGTGGTCCTCCTATTACAACCCGATTCCAGCTTAGAGTTAGGTTTTAGGATACGAACCAACCGAGGCAATAAATACATGAATAGACGCAGATTACCACAGCTAACGATAAAACCTAGGATTAACTGAAACAGTTTGGTCAACCTCGGATCGAACGAGCAAACGATACAAAACAAGTAGATGGAGCTTGATATCGGATGATGGACCTACGCAGACGAACCGGCTGTTGATTCCTTTCCTCTATCCTCATTGTGTGCGGCGTGATTCTTCATTTTTTTCTCGGTTTTGTGCCTATACCGTCCTTCATGTTTTTGACATGAACGTGAACAGATCTTTGACACTGTCATAGCACGTTTTGTTTAAATCAACACATGGGTTTCGCCATCCTGTGGTTAACTTGCCCTGAGTCGGTGTTGAGTTTTAGGATCCCGTTAGGAAATAGCAGTTGCTAACCTTGTGCATGGAAGCTGGTGTAATCGAACGATTTGAAGCTTGCACAGTTTTATCATTTTACCATTATATTCGCAGTAACACATTTGTTGATAAACCCCTATTTGAACGATTTGGCTTTTGGAGTTCCGCGCGTAACTCAACATGGTCCAACTGATTGCTGGAAACAATCAGTACCGGCTACCTAAAATGGGCTGCGCGGAATTCAGATAATTATTTTAATCCGGCAGCCTTTTAAGCAGCCAAACATACCAACTTGATGATTTGTGCTTGCCTCGAATTAAGGTAGGTGAAAATTCATTTATCAGCTGTAGAAATGACAATCAACTGGGCATGCAGCTGTGGCAAGGACACCTTGTCAGCGTTAATCAAACATCCCTTCAACGACAATTTATTTCACCTACTGCTACTGCCCTTTTGTCACTGTGATCGCATTCAAAGGAACCACGGTACCGCTAAATCTGAACGAGATGGGACTCGTAGACAAAACTGAGTGCTTCTCACTTCAGCCAGGTCATCTTAATTAACAGCGGAGGTTTCAGGCAAACGGAACACAAGAAAAGCTGAACGACCCGTTCGGATATACTAGTCAACCCTCTGGGGCAACTGATTCGTTATATATGTGTCTGATGATGCTAACTATCACGGAAACAAAGAATTGTTTTACATCAACAAGGTTCATAAACATGTTGAGACCCTTTCAATCCAACACGTTATGCTGGAAACAATGAAACTGAACACCAGCTGCTTTCACTTGCCTCAGCCGCAAATTCACGACTTAGAGCCTAACTGACACAATGAATTTCCATTATGCTCAGCAACAATATCGATTTTAAAACTGACGTTGATAGTGTCAGATTTTATATTTTAGAAGCAGCTACTCAACAATTCATGGGTGTAGCCCACCTATCAGAAGCCCATATTCCTATACGTGGACTTGTATGTCATGCGGTAGTGCGGCGGCGTGAAACTTCGGTTTTCGACGGTTGATGTGAAAATAACAGCAATCAGCAACCTCAAAGCGGACAAAACCAGCAGTAGAAGGAAGAATAACAGTGGTTCTGGCCAAAGCGTAATACACATACAACGACGTGGCAAACGATCAACACAACGGTGAAATCATGTAATGCCATCACCAGAATAACCAAAAGCAAAAGTCACGAAACAAATGAAACCCTGTAGAAACTCAAGCATCTTCAAAAAAATCTAAGAGAAATGGTGTTGGAGAAGACCCAGAACTCAAATGTTGCCCGATGACACGGGCTTCAAAGGGTCACCAAAGCAACTGTGCAATCACGCCCAATCGACTCACCACTAGGAACGCATACATATAGTGTTTCAAGAGAACCATGAAAGAAGATGGAGCATCTCATCTGTGGATTTCAATGTCCACTCACCAATGCAGGACAAAATCTGCAGACACTGAGAAGCAGGAAAATATAAGAAGAGATAGTGGTGTCCTTCTGCGTCACCTCACTCTTCAGAACGGCTGATCTTAATATGACAAGAAATACGGTGGCTGGACTTCCGGACAATGCAGAAAACACAAACTAGAGTTATGGGATAGAATAAAGCTGCAAACTACTCAATCTGGGCCTGACAGTCTACTTTCATTTCAACAGAGAACAGTATGGACAACTCAAAGGAACGCCAGTGGGAACACCAGTCTCTGGATAGACTGAGAATTATAATGCAAAAACTGAAGCAGAGTGTCCTTCCAGATATCGAATGGAAAATGTCGGTGCTATATGGGAACGACAAATTTACTATTTTGAGGAAAATGAATTGCCGAGTTTATCCTGACATCCACTTACAGCTATATTGAAGGAGAACCAGTCGACGATCCTAGATGTGCTTGTCGCAAGAACAACAGACGGCTGACTGTAAAATCAAGTACACACAAAAGAAACGGGTACGGAAAAGATTATGAACTACTTCAGCAACCCTCAGGACTGTCATAAACCAAGCTCTGTTCGAATTGTCTTCAAGCTGGTCGGAACTCACTGCAACCTAACACAGTCGAAAATAAAACAAGAAAGAACTTTTATCAGACATTCCAAAAATGGTTACTCAAGGAACTTCTTATGGAGATGCTTGCAAAATCAACGCCAACCTGCTTTAGCAACACAACGGGAACAGAGAAGGACTGGGCCTCCGTACATAAAAAAAATGCTAAAAGATGGTTGCAGGTTGTTTACGGCAGCATGTTTAACAGTCACGGTAAGCCTGTAATTAAGTTGAGAATAACCGTATCGAAATCAAATGGAACACTGGATGCAATGAAGAGGGCGACTTTGTCAAGCACTATGTCTGCCAAAATGGATGCAAACGTGCCACCAGAATGCACAAATACAAGCCTGCCGGTAGAAAGCATTAGCCAGTGCCACTTATATTAATTCACCAAGAGAGAGAAAGACATCAGTTCAATTGAGTTAGTGTCCAAATACTTACCCAATTAAGAACAAAGTGGGAGCGGGAGCGCTCTACACAAAAGCCTATCAACAAATAAGTCGATACCGACCCAGTGTACCAGCTGCCACGACCGAAAAAACTGCACAGGTACAGGCATTGGAACCATATGGGAAACCAAACGACCTAACGTCGAACAATAGACCAATCCAATCAAAGATAAACAAACTAAAAATAGAAGGCCATTCAATCAACCAATCAAATGGAATGAAGTCAGATCACAAGGAAAGAGGGAAACGGCCCAATCACAACAAAGGATCAAAACTTTGGAACAGAACACTCCAAATAGACCAGCCAGGCGCAAAGTACTGAGGTTAAAACGCAAATCAGATATCAAGCTGATCAACAAGATTGTGCGAGAGGCAACTCAGAACAGACCAATAGGTTTAGAATTATCACAAATGCTTTTAAGCTATTTAAGCACAGACAAAATAAGAGGGTTAACCCACTCCACCTGGCACGGCTGGTTGGTGACGAAACGTTTGCAATCCAACTGTCAAGCTCGACTAGCACACCAATAAACAATCAGCACACCCGAGCTACTTATACTCTGCAAACTTGGTAAGGAACCTTATTCAGAATGTAGCGAAACTGCGGTTGCCACCTTTCCAGCGCTGCTCCCAATTGGAGGGAGAACCAATGACCGGTTCTAAATACATTTGAGACCGGTCCGATTAATACTCGTCTTTCAGATGCTTTCTGCCAACACACCTTCCGTGCTGGCTACCAATATGGCCCATTTCGAACAGTGAAATTGTAAATCCTTTCGCTTGGACTTTATACTTAACCAGCGGTTTGTTTGTCGTCTATGAACTCAGTCGCTACGAGGCTGCAAGATGCTGAAGTGGACTAGGATTTTATGCCGGTCCACGTGGTTGACACCCTCCCACGAACAATCTCACTGAGTTCACAGTGCTGGCAAAACGGTCAACTACAGAAGTTCATGCGTTTTACAGGCAGCTTTGAGTGTCTTGGCTGTTAATAGAAATTAACACGATGTCAACCCTGATAATCCCGCTTCAATTTCAAGGGCTCTAGCTACTCAGGACATTCGTTCGCTTGCTGGCACGCTTGGTCATATTCAAGAGTTTTGCCAGATTCTACCCAGAAACTCGTTTTTAATTAAATCCCGCCAAGTGTTTTAAGTCACCGAACCCTCATAAGCGTAACCTCATACGCATCCTGGGTTTCCTGCAAAAGAATACCTTCCTAAATCCCTTTCCACCAAGGTCGCCTTCTGTTCCACAGGCATCGATGCTGTACCAAGACCGGGCTGCTATCCGGTGTTGTGCTTTTCTTGCTAGCTTTGGACTCGTCGCCAGAGCTCCATTTAAGAATTCCCAGCTGCCGATGTAATCGGCTTGGTCGTCAAAATGCCAAGTCTGCGTTTACTCTAGGTAAACTTTGCAATTCAAACACATCGTTACGCACGGAAAATCCATTACAACCATTGAATTTTTCGGCACGGTCTCTGATCTCCGCGATCCATTGCTAGTGCACTCCAAAAAGTGCACATAGTTAGGACACTCAACATTAGACTTCTTACCAAACTAAGCATGTCCATTAATTATTTCGCTACTCCCTCCTATATAATGGGTCTGATTGCTATAGGACAGACTGCGTTTTATCTAACTCATTACCTGTGAAAAGCTGCAAATTAACCGGCAGCACTAGTCCTATTAAAGTCACTGATAAGGGCCTGAGTTTGGCACAAAATACTGCTCCCTGGAGTAATCCATTGGCGAAATACGCTAGCTATTACAAAAAAATAGGCTTCAAGAACTCAGTTTTGTGATCATTGAATAGAAACATGAAATTTTCTCGTCGTGGCTTGCCTGCCGAGAACGTACCACTGTTTCCAATATTTGCAGGAGCAGTGAACGCTGTACTGAATAAACTATTAGGGAACATTACGATGGATTTGTAATCCTCGGCTTCCGTTCTAAGTGGCCTGAGGTTTTAGTGAATATACACTCATCTGCAAGCTAATTTGGTTCTTTCGAGAGACCCACCTGGAACCCAGCTGAATCTCTCGGTCTGAGGTTTTCTTCATAGTGTCGAATTGTTGGTATGTCTTGGAAAACGTCTTCATCTGCAAGAGTACGGATAATTCTTGTAACTGTCAGCGAGTCACAAGTTATCCCATGGTGACCGGCTCATTGGTAATGGCTACAGCTACGTTTTCAGGTCTCTGGTCAATCGTATCCAAAAACTGCTGCCTCTTTTCATCCTACTGATGATAGCTGGTTATCACTCACGGCCATTTACTTCCGCTGCCACATGAAAACAACCATAACTTTCTAACAATTAGGTTTCGCTAATCATTCGACAAAAAATGTTTTTCACTCGCCTGCTTCGAAAGAACTTCAAATATGGTAAAAAAACAATCCATAAGCAGTGGAATAATTCTTTGTCTGTAATTGTGAGAACCCTTTGGGCTGATCCTAACCAGGTTTTTCAACTGGCAGTATAAAGAGCTGCTCGTCCGTTACTCTCTTAGAAGGGTTGTTCATAACGTCAGCCAAATCAAGCCTCATCCACCCATCACACTTTGTAAGACCTACCCGGATGTTTATATCAATCTCGTGGGGTTTTTGGACCTAATCTTTCGCATATAGGCATGCACTTTTCTTTGCCTATTGGCTACGTATGACGGCCGAATCTAGTACTTCATTGAAGAGTCGTCCAAAACACCATGTTTTCGTCGGCCCTTCCAATTTAGACAGCATTAAGCCGTCAGAAAATAAGATTTAAAAATACCCTTTTGACTACCATAGAACAACCGGAGATCTTTCTAGCTCTTATTTTACAGTTTAAAGAACAGTGTCATCACAGTAGGCTCCCACATTTTATTGCTCTAGACAATAATACAGTTGTTTTTACCACACTACGGTTTAGAAGGAATTCCCCCTAAATCGTGTAACGAAACCCATTGTTGTTTATCACGCATGATACTCATGAAGATTGCGCAAAACTCTATCAAGAGCGCAAGGACCTTGGTGATTTGGTCTGTTAACGCCTATTATATCAATATTTGGAACATTGTGGCTGAAAGCTTGTTCTTGGGAAAATGACAGCACAGGGGCTTTGTCAGGGTTGGAGTCCATATATAATTTTCAATTTGATTTTGATAGCTTTAGGACGGTTCACTTTTTCATGACCCAGTCTCTTTGCGTTCCAATTTTCGATGTCTTACGAACGATACCTCAGGGGGGTTTTGAGTCTTTCCTTGTGTGTGATATAAATGTAAATCCTTTCACCTCTAAAGAAGCGTTCGTTATGTATTTCCGTACATGTTTGCACCATAAACCAAACATTATCCTGCTGGGCTAACCGCAATACGAATGCACTAGTTATTGACCACTTTGATATGATATCATACTACTCAGCTGGCGAAATTATGGACCCGAGGGGGCTCCGGAAATGAATACAAAATAGAAACGCGAGAGGTGGTTAAACTTAAAAACAAATTGTGCAGTTCATTTTCAAAATTCAAAGCGAAACTGAAATGTGGGAAAATTAGGCGCTACTTCTGTTGTGCCCGATGGCATAAACATGTGTACCTCTCTATCCCACTCAAGTAATAGAATTTCACAAACGACTGCTGTGCTGGGTAGTCTGTGCGGTGACTTTTCCGCACTACTAGCCGGTCTTTAATGAATTTTTAGTTCACCTAGCCACGAGACAAATTAGAACCTCAGGTTGTCTTGGATATTTAAACTCATCTGAACATATCCGTTTGTACTAGGCCGACAATTCAAATGAATGGTCGCGTGCCAGTTTTGGTTGATCAGCCACGATCGGATTTGTAGCATACTGTATGATACACAACTGCGGGCAGACCTGATGGTCTGAAAAGACATGTAGCGATGAACAGAAACAATGCAGCGACCGCGGTTTACTGTTCTATTTGACAAAAACAACTTCGCAACTTGGTGCTTAGCGTTACGTTCTTTGTCCGAGAATGTACGTTTGTCAATGGCTGTGAGCACTCTTTGAAGCACCCATGCCAAGTTGTTTGGCTCGTCATGCCCCATGTAAAGCAGTAGCTGCGATGTGCTAGGGGATCTATCACGTGCAATACATATTTGGGCCACGGTAGTTTTCCTCCTCGGAGCCCTGGTCGTAGCTTGTGTTCCACAATATCACTCACGGTCATAATTTGTGTTATAAAACCGCTGGCAGCTCAAAGGTTCCGCCTCTCTCCACCCCATATATGGCGTGCTTGATTTGTACGAGATAGCGCATACTGACCTGCCGCAAAATCATGAAATTGTAACTTGGGGTACGATTAGACAATCGGATCGCGGTTGGGCCAAGGGCAAATAGGCGGGTGGGGTGCCCATTATCCGCACAATGCTCTTAGCCGCAAAAACTCTACAAGTAAAGTAAAACATTTTACGCCAAAATGTTGCATTTTGTAGCGTATGTGGCGAAACCAAAAAACGTTCTAATTTACTTTGAGATTTTTGGACCTCACCAAATTTCATTGTCCACCAAGGCAACCATGCCTCCGGATGAAGTCTTGTGGAAAACTTTCCCAGCATCTCTGAGACCCCGGGATGCCTAAATAAGGCCTAAAACTTTGGACTGGTGCGCTCAACTCAACTGCCCAATTGCTTTGGACATTCAGCAACACACCATAACTTTAGAAATTTCAATTCCACTGTGCAAATACTGAGCTCGCGGGTGGGGTAAGCGAACGTGACAAATTCAAATGGTCCGCTAAGTTCTTAAATTTGGCTTTGTGTCCGCATATACAGAGGCAGTAACATTTTTCAGGTCTGGTGCCGGAGATGGCAAGTCAGGTGGTATGAGAAACAAGGACAATGACTATCTGTTTTTCGTTTCCAGAAGACAGCTTTTTTGTAGATCGTCACGACCTACAGTTAAAATCACTGTTGCAATGCTTCATCTAAGTAAGTGAGTAAGTACTAGTTGATCCCGTCTATTTATCTACCTCATCCCTGGAATTTAACTTTCTTCGAAAACGACGTACCCAACTGGCAGGTTTTGGAACCCACTTCCGGCCTATAAAAGCATGCACCTCCGAACTTGAACGTCGCCAATAGTCTACGTTTTTGTGAAGCTCTATTTCGAAGCTAATGAAATTGAACATCGGTTCATGATGTCAGGATATAGGATGCCTACGGATGGGGTTTGACCGAACTAAGGTATCGTCCAAAGCAGTTTTGGTGTTGCCCGTTTTCGGCGTGTTATCTTTTAGAGATTTGACGATGCGATATTAGGCCTCGGTTTGTGCCTTTCCTATGAGCGCGCAGAACACAACAATCTCTCAGCAGTAAATATCAGCTGCAACCGCGTGCCAGAGGTAGCACGATTCTTTAACGCACGGGGTTCCGGAATCAGTCACCACAACTTCTTTGTGCCTGCTAAATACCTGACGAATAATGTTCCACGTAAACGCTCAGTATCCCAAGAGCATCAAATAAATACGCGATTGATCGCTTGTTGAATGTAGTCGATAGCGTTTACAGGCGGAAGAATATTACAAAGACTGTCTTCCGCAAGGTGGGGAATCTGCCCTGTCATTCCCAACCTTCAATTGTCCACAACGGAGCGCCTGATCTTGTTGGCAGTGTGAAAGCTGAAAGCGAGAGGACGCAGCATCCGACTAATATAGAAACATCACCTGTAATTTCCTCACCGGACGACAAAGTCGTTGCCGTGACCTCAATACCAGTTCACAAGTTCTAATCCTGATTGGGCTAGATGTGCGGAGACAAGCTGTGGCGTCTACTGCCTCACCGGACGACAAAGTCGTTGCCGTGAACTCAATACCAGTTCACAAGTTCTAACCATAATTGGGCTAGATGTGCGGAGACGAGCTGTGGCGTCTACTGAGTGATCAACGACAAGCGTTGACTCGAATGTCGTGAACTGCTGCGAGAACCACACAACTGACGAAAAGGCAACACTGCCAGTCCTCATCTCCACCACATCAAAAGCAGCCCTGTCGATTATGGACACAATCTTTACTCATGACCCCAATAGCCAGAGTCACAAGCCCGATGGCCGTGTACTGAAAAGCCCTACATACGTCGAGCTGGTCACGCTAATCGTAGACGACCTGGGGAGCCACACAAACGTAGACACAAAAGGAAAACGGTTGTGGTCAAAGAAGCCATTTAAACCCCGTTCCATCAAAAAGCTGGTGCAGTTCTTTGCAAAAAGAGCCTCTTGCGAGTGCCACCAATAGGAACACTCTTCTGTGGTGCCATTCGACGCACAATCGACTTGATAGGGCTTCACGGCGAAATCTCACCGGTCAAAAAGCACCGAAACACTCAAGAAAAGAAACGGAAACGTGTACGCAGCAAATCCTTTAACAATGACGAATCCAGATGTCCAAAAGATTGTATTACACTAGTTGCAAGTAGCGGCCTTCCAAATTCCCAACCACAAGGTAAGAAACTACGGCTCCAGAGTCAAACGATACCTCCAACGCGAAGGAGCGAAAAACTCACTTGAACGAGAGAAAGTTCTCGGAAAATCAAGACAGAAAGCGGATAAGCAAGCTTAAAATGTCCCTTTGGATCCGCCGACTCAAATCCGATGTACGGCTATCAGATCTATCAACTTCACTGATAGAACATCTCTCGGCTCCTCACCTTCGGATGAGGCAGAGGTAATGCTGAAGCGCTTATCCGCAACTTGCCCCAGGCTTTCCGACAAACGATCGGCTTGACTTGAACAACCGTCCATAATTGCAATTACAGAGACTTAGCTTGCGTTTTGACGCGGTGCTCTAGATGAATGGGTACTCCACTTTTCGAGCAGACTCGAAACGCGGAGGACAAATAGGGTTGCTTTATAACTGCATGCAGCCCTGCCCCTTCCGATTGTCCCCCTCGACACCACTCCTGCTCCATTTCGTGATGCAGACGCTTTATGGGACAGATTCACCTCCTCTCGGCGTGGACTACCATTTCCTCTCAAGTCAAACGAACGATAATCAGCCTCTCATACAGACCCTTGAGCAAATCTCCCCCAACTATCACTTTACATACTTCCTGTTGGTAGGTGATTTCAACGCCTCAAAGACCTGTACGGCACCCCAGCACGTTGGGTCTGATAACCAGTTCATTTTCGCTGATGAAATTCGTTCAACAGAACCTTTGAACTCAAAACAGCGTTGCACCCGACAACCACCGTGCAGATTAAATACCACCCGTGCTGGAGTTGGTTATTCCCAACGAAAGACACTTCGGTGGCCGTGTTAAGGCGTTACTGGTACATGATGATAATTATGTACTGAAGTCTGCTACTGGGCCAGAAATCCTGAATCAAAAACGTGAATTCGGAACTTTTGCCGTGCAGACTCCCCAGAAACCAGTTGCTTCCTTCAGCTATTGAAAATAGGACCAGCGTCAGTAGAAGAGTTGTGCAGAGCCATTGTTCTGAACTTGTATGAGGCTGAGGTGATACTCGTCCCAAAAACTAGCGCGCAGGCGGATGGAGAAAATGTTACCTAAAAGGATCTGGGAACTTCTAGAAAAGGGGTCCCCAATATTTCTCCAAAAGACGATTTCACAGAGGACGAGCAGACATTTCGTTAAATCCGTAACCGCTGTGAATCAGGAGCGCGCCAATGGAATATAAGAAAACAATGCACAATATTTGATCTAGCCTGGTAAAAAACGTGCTATTCAAGTATATTGGACACTGCCGGAGAAAAAAGTCAAACACATTTTCACTAAGGGCAGAAACGGTGAACCCACGACTGCCCCAGTAGTAATATGTGAGGCCTACAGAGAACACCACGCATGCCTGCATTTAGCCGTAGTGGCCTTGCCATGTCCAATCTAGTCAAGACAATTAGCAGAAGCTGGTCCATCGCTGACACAAAAACCGTTCCTGTTTGGTGCGAGCAGTCACACTCATACGCAGTGTACCTGGTTCCAGCGCCCCCACTTTTGAACTACCTGTGGGTAACCAACTTTTGACACTACTACTGGGTGTGATTGCTGTTCAGCCGTCAGTGCTTGGACTTCATCTAGCAATCGAGTTATTTTTCTAACGTTAGGAGCCGTCAGCGTCAGTTACACGTCTCCTCACGGCTCAACCGTTTTCTTGTACCTGGAAAACCAATGAGTACTTTAGGAACGATAGCATCAAGGTTGCTTTGCGGTGTTCTGGCGTGTCAATTGATGTATGCTTTGATCTTCGAAAGTTCCTGCTAAAAGGGCCTCGTGCAATAGTCACACCCTCTGCGTGGTCTCTGCTTTGCAGCCACATAGACCTCCAGCTGAGCCAAAGTTCCATATTGTCCTACACCGACTTTTTTATACCCTTTCGGATCCCCTTGGCTTAGTCAAAATCCGCCGCTCACAGAATTGCACATCCCCAAAGAAGTCAAATAAGCCATGACGTCCGTTGGGTGAAGAGTGCCAGTGCAATGATGATGTGGCACTGGCATGATACATCCGCAACTGTTCCCTCCATACTCTTTTCCGCTCTCTCGGAATCTTAGCTGTAAATAGGAAAAAATACTTACCTGGACGAAACTGCTTTTATGCCGAGTTCTTTCAAATCCACTAGAAGCTCCTGGAATTGAAAACTTTCCGTGAACTTTCAGTCTGTCCACCAAGCAAATTCACTGATATTCTTCACAGTCCGCGTTAGCACCCCGTCGCCTTCGCAGGGGAATATGAAATCTGACCTCGCTCCAACAGTGACACCAGTGGTTCTGTCCGGTTTCATCGTACACCGATACTAGCTACCATTTATTCCAACTCACCATCTTCACTTACGCATTTCGCAATCCTTACCATTAACTCAACTGTTCAGAGCCTCGCATTTAAAGCAGTGATTGTTGGTTTAAGTGCAAATTGATCAGGAGGACTACCGAAATATCCCCGCTTCTCCAAATTTGTTGACCCGTTTACCGCAATTAGGAGTTCTCAATAACTGAACACCCTCAGCTTGACACCAGCTGTACGTTTCCCCGCCATCTTTAAATAATAACGGTGCGAATTTTTTTCTATTTTTTTTGTTCTTTACAAGCTCTGGGTTAACCAAAATAACTGTATCACCCTTCCACGACGATCACTGCCTTTGGATCGTCCCAGTTTGGGCATGACCTCTTCTGTGTTGGACACCGTCTACCATGTGATTGCAATACTTTTGCGCATTTCCGAACACCCAAAACTGACGTAACTCTGTGTACCATCTGACTACTACAATGGTCATGACTAACGTTATGCCACCTATCAGTTCGGAATAAACGGAATGTTACTAGAAATTATGGTGATTTCCGTTTTCTGTATTTCACTGTGCATATCGAGCACAACATTCTTGTGACATCCGCATTCTTGAATGAAATCAAAATAAATTCATTCTCATCTTCCTTCCTCGCAATGTTACATCTTTGGCAGCAGCTGCTCTGGACGTCTGTTAAGGTTATCAGACATTCTGCTTGGTCTCCGCTTTACGTCTGCGTGAATCTCCGAATAAATCAAAATACCAGTGACTCTACAGTGACGCGACTGTCTGGGTTATCTGATCTTACCCATATCCAGTTGTCACGGAGATGCGCACCCCGTGTTCACTCCATGCAACCTTGACCACCGCTACGGGGCTGCCTTGAAACCAACATATTCCAGAGCAATAAGAGGGCGGCTTGATTCGTCTCGTTTTTGCTTGTCACTTTGTCGCTCCCGGAACTTTGTTTATTGCCTGGAAATGGCTTGGAACCCGGATTATCTGCTTTCTGCGTTTCAAGAAAATATAAGGTAGCACACCTTGTGACAAATGTTGCACAGAAAAAAATCTTCGTGGTCGATTGAACGTGGCTGCATCATTGAGTGTATAGCGTACCCATTTGCAACAGCGAATTTCTCTCCTGTTTAGCACGTCACACCGAAACCCCGGGAGCTCAAGTCTACAGCTATGGAGTGGAATGGAATGGCGCCTGAGGAGACCACTCGACATTTCATGCTTTGGCTAGTGGGCTCGATCTTTTCCCAAGCATTACCTTCAGGTTAATTTCGATCCGTAAAATCTTGTTATTTTCGGACGTTTGGAGATGGTCTCCGTAAGGAAGGTTCTGAATCCCGCGTGGGCGGAATTGACACACATCTTACCCAGAATAAAACAATAATGTTCATTCTCAACTGATGGTTGGCGTGATCATGTGCAGGCACGATCATAATATTACAGCCGAAAAAAAGATTGACTGGCGGGATTTGTGCTTAGAGAGGATTTCGCGAAAAAGAGAGCGTCATATACAGTAGGCATTCTCCAATGTAGATATCGTCACTCGTAAGCCGCCACGAGCAGGGAAGCGCAGTTGCTTGTGTTTCTTTCTTTTGGGGAAAATGGAGTTGAATGAAGATCAGATCGTCAAAATTTGAAGGTAGAGGTCAAAAACAAAGTAAGGGAGGAGGAAATATGGGACATCTTGTCTGACACATTATTAGAAAGGTGCGAGTTGCAAAAAATGAGAAACCAGAACAACGGATCCTGTAAAGCAGCAGAGTTAGCAGAAGCCAGCTGATCAAGTTGGACCAAAACCCAAAACCACCATCGACAATGAACGTGTGATCGAAAACGGGCCGCAAACTATTGCATTAAAACAAATTCACACTTAACCAAGGTTTTGTTACGAAAATAGTATAACCAAAGCGGTAAAAACGATTTTCGTGGTAAGGAAGAGGGAAAATATAAATGCCCTGTGAAACTTAAGATAGGACTTAACTACACCGGTCCAAAAATTGGCGGTTCATTTGAATTGTTGACCGAGGAGGCAGTCATTCAAGATGGGAGGAAATTTTAAATATACACGAAGTTGAAACACTCACTAATAATTGTTCCCTTAGTTCGTTCGCCCAGGTTACCGAATAAGCAATTATCCAATCATAGTTGTCCAGAAGTCTTCTTCTGAACAGTTCCCACAGTAAGTTTGGAAGATAGTCTGAAATATTTTTTGCCAGGGTTACCACTTGAGACTTGCGAATGCCCGCTGTATGCGTGGGAATACTCAGAAGAGGGAGTCGGAGCACGCCTGAATAAGGTGGAATAGTACAGGTGCGTGTTTTCGTAGTTTTTCGTATTCGAACAAAAAGGATTATGCGATTGACAAAATACTTAATGTTATAATGGAAACAGAACAAAGGCACAAATCTCCACAAGGTAACCACGAACAATCACGTCTGTTTCCTAATTCCTGCTTCATTTTTCCTTCCTATCGGTCTACCTATTAAGACGTTCAATCCTCTGCCTCTTGAAAACAACATTGTTATTTACACAATGTCATACTTTGTGTTCTCATATTTGAGATGCTGTAGATATTGTAGTCATATTTCTTCTCAATTAACCTCTCAATGAATCACGTAATAGTGCTGCATGGCCAAAAAACCGTCCAAATAGTTTGGGTTCATAGTTATTGAGTCCAACTTTCTGAGCAGCGCTCATATAAAGCGTGGGAATACGTATCTGCCGAATCGTCAAACTGATCATCCCTGGAACAAAGCAAAACGCTGGATAATGTCTGCCGACCAAGTTCATCCCAGATCCACGTTGACGGAAAGCATTCAAATAGTACATTCAACAGATTTTTGGTGGGCCGAAAACTCTTAGAAGAGTGATAGTAAACTTTTTTCAGTGCTCCTGAGCTTGTAACTTAGGCTGGAGATGACTGAAACACACTGCTTCTGTGATCAGCGTGTACTCCATAAAAGCCACGAACAGGAGTAGACGACACTTTGGCCGTCCCCGGTTAGATATAAAAGCTTCGGACCTATAGCACCACATGAATACAATTCTTGCCCACTAGATAATAAAGACAATCGCGCAAGCAAATAGCAGACGAAGCAGTTTGCGAACAAGCTTGTATAAATCTTGGGGTGAACTGTCCATCAAGAGGTTCCTTTAGACAGCTTTTTCTTCCAAAGTCCGCTTGGTCAAGCCCCATCAAAATGGTGGCACTGCGTAACAGGGCCGGGTATTTACCGGTTTTAAAGCTAGTGGCACATATTTCCTGTACTCTGTGGTGTTCAAAAGTGGAATGCACTCTTCTCCGTATCGTTCCCCTCACGTTCTATCAGGAACGTGAGACGCTGCATCTCTTCGCCCCATGTGGTATAAGGTCTCGATTGAGGTGTAGCTGACTGAGCTTATCAGTCTTGGGTGGCCGGCACAGGATGTGACCGATGACGACCGTGTCAAGAGAGAGGTTCTACGTGTGTACAAATTTTTTTCGGATGCACGGATGCCCAGAAGTGGGGAGAATCCCTCTAGCCCCATGTTACCGAACCCATCCCTTAAGCAGAGATGATGATTTTGGGGAGCAAACTATGCAATCTTCGTAATGCGTTTCCGCATCGCGGACGCTAGCCTGTGCTACTGGTTCCTCCGCAGATTTCAGGACGTTGCCGACGTCGCTGGTTGCGTGGAAGGGTAGGGAAGCTGGATCGGTCAGCATATGTGTACGACAAGGTGAGTGCACTTGTTCACAATTTCGCTTAACTCCGGGAAAATATTATTGCGCTTCCGTGCATATCCCGGGATACACCCAAGAATGGCCCCATTGTTGCAGGAGAGACAAAATACTTGAATAATCCGTTGCTTACAACCTCAGAGTAATTACGGAAATGGAGGAGTTGGGAGTTATAGTGTGAACATTCGTGGGCTGGTCGAAGAGCACGTGCTGCGGTTACTACAGATGAATAAATAATGAAGGACTGTTTTTAATTTCTGATACATGATCACCATTGATACGGGAAAGGTAATAGCAAAGGTCTTTCTGAAAAAACCCACGTTAGAACGTTTGGCAACCTTTGGCTGGCTTCAGAAAAACTTTCCTGCGCGAAAACGTTAGCTATTATAATAAGATATGTTTTGCTATGAGGAGCCGAGGAGGTTGAGTTTAAGCGGAAAGTATGCTTATTTCTGGTGTCCCACTGTATACAAATTGGGAGCGATGCCAATACGCCTAGTCCTCTAAGTAATCTATTATTTAAAACGGCATTAAGGGAAATGAGTTATCGCGTGCCATCCACTGGGCTAAACGAACAACGTGGTATAAAACCTCATGGTAATCCATGTACCAAAGGCTAACCTACCGTGTTTTGTAATCTGTAAAACGTCACCCAACTAGTCATGCAGGCGAAAGCCGAAAAACACAAAAACGTTGGATGATTCGGGTAGAGCAGGCATTTTGTATTGAAGCTGGTAGACTGTGCGAAGTTTATAGGAATATATGCTTAGGAATGCCTAATGTGGAGGACAAGTAAACAGTTGCGCTATCTGATTGCTTACAAGTTCAAGCTAAAGGTATAGATAACTTGTGGATCTACATTCTTCTGAGCTCCGTGCTTGATACAAGTCGCTATGGATCATGTGCCGGCTAGGCAAAATATGCTCTCAAGAGCAAAGTGATTGATGTGCCTGTGCTGCATGCAGGGGCACAACAAACGCAATCCTGGACTATGAACAAATCTGCTCCCTAATTTTTTTCACACATCGAGTTGCAGATCGAGAAAACTAGATGTCCGGCCTTTCATGGAATGAGAGCGAAACTGTCTTTCAACAGAAAATAACTAGAATACCAAAGGTACCCCAAATTAAGGAGACCAACATATGACATACTTCATCCGATAGTATGGTCTACATACTGATGGCGATCGATAAACTGCAAATTTAGGCCGGAAAATGTTCGCTCGGGACAATAACAGAATACGATCGTAACATGGTGAGGTATGTTGAATCTGCAAGAAGAATAGAGACAGGATATGGAAAACGGTGCACCGAGTTGCAATAGCCCAACGGAACTGGTAGAAATATTCACCAGAAGTTCGGGTAAATGGAACACAATGAAGTTCGTCTAAACTGGTGATGTTTAGCAAGACAAAACCACTGGCATGCCGCTGATCTGTGGATCAGTGGGGCTGGCGAAGCCCTTTTGGCTTTGTCCTGGACATACTGTCCACATATTTGGCTACATAAAAGTGCGACAAACCTGAGTTGACATAACTCTTACAGAACACAGGTTGCGTCTAACGGGTATGGTTTCGTATGCCAAAGTAATATAGCTACTGTGTCTTATAAATGAATTCCCTTCTAGGTTGGTAAAACTGTGGAGGTGTGGCGCCCGAATTCCCACACCATACACCTCTGCGGGGCAAAAGGTGAAGCACAAGAATATCAGTTTCCTGCAGAACATGACTTTTGAGCTGTTACAGAATCTAGAAAGTTGGCAGTAAAAAGGGTAATCAGTCAAGCTTACAAAAGACTGACGTTAGGATTATTGCCTTTTCTGCTATTGGTGATACTTATTAAATTTTCGACATGATTTCGGATATGGTTTGAAGATGCCTGGTCACTTTCCAGGAAATACGGTCAAGAAAACCTCAGCACTATTTTAAGCAAGCGTGGCTTCTACTGGTCTGTCTAAATGCCCTAGTGATGCCCTGGCTGATCAGGGTAATGGGATTATGCAGGAAAATAATGGAAATTGCTCCCTTCAAACTATATCAACCATGAGAGTTGGGAAACATGCGAGCCACTCCCCGATGAACAATGCTTGGCTGTGACGATGAAAAATAGGGCCAAGTACTAACTCCGGAATTCGGTTATTGTGGACAGAGACTGAAAAGACCTTACCATTGGGGTTAACTGAAGATGGTAGTAACTTTTAGGAAAAGGGGCGGGTTGAAGTGACCCCAGTGAATAATCTGATTTCTTTCCACCCTTTGTGTGTCCAGACAGATAGACTACAAATTGGCTCTCGAAAAGCATGCGGATTTCAGGATTTCGTCTCGGAGTAAGCCACTTGAATGTACGGTGACAGAAAATCACCCCAAGTTTGTTATCTCTGGCCTGACGTTGTTTGGTACCTAACTGTCTCACTTTGACCCTTGCGGCCCCGGTGTCATATCCGTCTAAAATAATTTACTGGCCCCAGTGCAATGTTTCAGATAATTTCTCCCTTACGCACAGTACATTCTGCGTTCAGTTTCAGCACATATAATTTGACCGTTCTTGTGTTCAGTTGGTTGCTTGGTCATCCGGTCCTGTGGTAACAACATGGTAACATGTTCCCATGGAGCTCCACAGATTGCCGTGGAGGAAAATTACCAATTTCTTGGTGCAACACTCGGTTGAATGTGATTTCACCTTCGTTCTAACTAAATAATTTGCTCCGGTATCTTGCACTGAAATGATTGTTTATCGGATCAACTCAGTCTTTTCGCTGCACGGTTCTGGCTTATTTATACCCAAGTCAAATTCAAAGTTCACCCCCAAATCTGCCGAAGCAGATTACCGACTTTTTTCCCTCCGCTTTATGGACGTGGATCATCATAAAGCGCCTGCCTTATTAAACCGCTGATTCACAGAGGACTGGATCACGGGGCGACACCCAGGGCTATACGACTTGACCTTGTTTTATTTGTTTTTCTGCTCCACGTTTCCGATTTACTATGCCAACACCGCGTAATGCGAGTGATCCGTTTCATCATGTTTGCTGCGCTTTCGGGTGTTAGGACATTCGTTGACAATTTTTGAGGGTTTTAAAGGCTTAGAAGAGACTGACAACCTTCGTTCGTAAATGCGCATGCATTTCATGTACTAATCCCCCGAAAGTTTGTGTCTTACGTAAGCTGATGGCGCTTTGTGCCTTTGGGCACGCGCGCTGAAACTTCCTGATGTGGAGGAAATTTCAAACGGATTCCCAAAATAACAACAGGAAGAATAAGAGTAACTCGAGACTCCGAAGGAAGCATGGTCGGCAGTTCATTAGATCTAGTCAGATACCAGGGCTTGCAAGCACTGAACTACTAATAGCTTAAGCAGATTCGAAGAATTACCGGTTCCAGTCATGGACTCGGATTGCGCATCTGAAAAAACGAACGGTACTAGCTGACTGGTTATGAAAGCTATTCGATATGTTCACTCCCTTGTCGAAGAGACAAAGGTTGGCAAACAGGTTTTTTACCGTGACCCAGCAAANATGGCAAGAAGATTTTCAAGCTCAGAGCGCACACATTCGTCAGGCAAAAATTTTTCTCTTTTCGGACAGCAGCTGCGTGGAATGACCTTTCTCCGGCGGTTGTCCACGCTCCTTCTAGAACCCAGTTCAAACACTACTAGACATTTATTTATGCGAATCCTCGCACTGGAAAGCATACTGACCCGCGCTGAGAACATAAAGAGAAATGCTACACGCTTTTTTCATTAGTGTTTTTCAGGCGAACGACAGTCGCTGAACGACAAGAAGAAAACCGATCAGGGAAACTTGGGCGAAAGCCCCGATCCTGTGTATCAACCCGTGAATCCGTGACCCAATTGTTCGCGCCATACTTAAAATCACAAACAGATATAAGTACGAAAATCGCGGTTTGCAGGAATTACCTTTCGGAAGTTGGAAAAACTGAATCGACAACTCTAAATGGAAGTACCAAGCTCTTTTCCGGTGGATTCCGTAAAAATTCTTTTTAGCTACTTCCAGCCGTGAAGCAAACAAGAGGACTGGACTCCTCTATTCGGATTACTCGAATGTGTTTCGGAAGACTACGAACTGTAGGTGGGGGTATGCTATCGGTTGTATTTATGAATGTTTACTAGTGAATACAACCATCCAGAGGAAATGCTACCGAAGATTGGGGAGCAAGACGTTAGAAGATTTCTGCATTGTGATGCTGTAGAGTAGATTCTGTTATCCCGGGGCGATCAAACCTCCGTCGCATTTAAGGTGCTCTCCGGTATTATTGTGCGCAGGTTGTTCGATTATTAGGAGAAACATTCATGAGTATCAAGATGGGTTTCGCCCTGGCCAAAGGTCGCATCAACCGTATCTTTATTTTGAAGAAAGTTCTTGAACAGTGCCACTCCTTCAAACGTCCCACGTTGGTCTTTATTCTTGATCTGAAAGCTACTTTTGACCCCGTCGGTCGTCAGGAACTTCAGCGATGTCTGACGATCAAAGATGTTCTTTCCAAATTTATATCCCTTGTGAGGGCTATGCATGTGAATTCCTGCGGGTGCGTACATACATACGTCAAGCTTTCACCCGAGTTCACCACATCCTCTGGTAAAAGACAAGCTGCCTTATCTCATCAGTCCTCTTCAACTTTGTCATTGATGTGCTGCTTAAAATAGCCTTGCTCGTTTCTCAACCTGTGGGGCTGAAACGTTCCGGGACGTTCGCTCGCAAACATTGGGTATGCGGAAGATATTGCTCTTCAAAAATTCAAACTGCTTTAAATAACCTTAGTAATTCTGCCGCACGGTAAGGCATGCGCTTCAAAGCCGCAAAGTGTAAAGTACTGCTACAAGACAGGGTGGGACCAAAGCCAAACCTCATTCTTTCAGACGAGCCAATCGACGTGGTAGATACATTTATACCCTTGGGTGGAATCGCTCGAGATGAGATTACTTCTCGGATCGGGAAGGAAAGGACAGCCTTTGCTATCTCCAATNCCTTGGGTGGAATCGCTCGAGATGAGATTACTTCTCGGATCGAGAAGGACAGGACAGCCTTTGCCTATCTCCAATACCTATGGCATAGAATTGGTGTCAGTCTCTCTGTCAATGGCAGAGTTTACACTGCGGTAGTGTGGTCTGTACTGCTCTGTAGATCAGAAACGTGGCCTTTACGCACAGAGGACTGGAAAGCCTTCAGTTTTTCTGAAGCATCGTTCGGGTCTGGTGGGAGCATCGGATTAATAATGCTGAAGTAGTTCAGATGGTCCTGGGAAGAAGGAACTCTTCCGCGACAGATCAATTACTCATGCTTCATAGGTTACACTGGTGAAGATATTTAGTCCGCACGCCAGAAAACCGTCTGTATCGCAGGGCTCTTTTCGTCCAGCCCTGTGCTGAATGGACGCGACTAAGAGGTGGACAGTGTATGACCTGGCAAACTAACAAACACTAACTGGTAAAGAGAATCGCGTCGACGACTGCCACCTCCGTGGATGGGGACTCCGGGACTCAACTCACCAGTGTTTTATGACCTTGACAGGAATGGTCCACCTGCCCAGTTAGTGGCCCTCTTGCATAAAAGCTATCGCCTTCGACGCGTAGACACTCAATTCGCGAATTAACTGAAAAGGCCATCGCCTCCAATGCTTGACTGTATTTCCCACACTTTTCCACTTTTTGTACTGTGGCAGATGGAGCAAATGTATTCATGGTGTACGTTTTATAACTGATAAATTGACTGCTCGATTGATTGGGTGGGCGATCACCACTCCGGATCAGGACAAACTTCATCTACCGTCGGCAACAGAGGTGGTAACGTCAGTGTTAGTGGTTGTTTGCCGTAGAAGCACAAATTTTATTTAGTTTTACTCTACCATCATCATCATCGAAGGCACGGCATCAGCCTTCAACACCGACGCTTCGCTGCCGTAAAACCCTGATTTATTTCAAAGCCTTATTGTGAAGAAAAGAATAAAGGCGGACGGGAAAGGGAATCGATGCTAGCTTACTACAATCATTTCGAGGAACTGACACCTACAGACACTCATTCAGGCGATCTGGATAGAAACTAGCATAAAAATCGCTACTGACATTGGTTGGCAGGCATATCTTGCAGCGTCTCCAACCACGCGCAGTGAAGGTCACGCGGTCCCCATCCTGTAGGCGAGTAGCACCGACAGCACCCAAGCGTTTCGTTATCTCATCATCATCATCATTGTCAGCTGTAAGAACCGCGTACTGGTCGTACACTGGTTGTAGCTGCCACAGTTTCGTTCACCGATGATTGG
>NW_008751657.1:6116650-6128265 GCF_000715545.1 Opisthorchis viverrini | reverse complement strand
TGCCATAGTGCTTGGCGGTCCACAGAGTCAAAGGCAGCTTTCAGATCAAGAAAAACAACCATTGTTGGTTGCTGGAAGCAGTGTCGCTGTTTCAGAATCTGTCGTAGGGTGAAGATATGGTCGATGCAACCTCTTGCAGGACGGAACCCAGCTTGGTTTTCACGGATCTGCCTCTGCCTGTGTTCAGTCAACCTTCGAAGGATAAGGCCAGAGAGCGCGTTCGATGCCACAGCTAACAGGCTGATGCCACGGTGGTTTTCGCATAGCGTCCGTGTACCCTTTTTGAAGATAGGGATAACTGTCGACATGCCCCATTCTGCAGGCACTTGCTCTTCGTCCCACATAGTACCAAAAAGTTTTGTCAAGTGGGTCACCAGGGAATTTCCGCCTTCTTTGAAGAGGGCTGGATACAGACCGTCCGGTCCTGTGCCTCATCCGTCGACTGACTGAAAGTTCACTTTCTAATTGCCTCGTTATAAATACGACGACACAAACCCACACGATCTGTGGTTCTGAAACGACGCTTAACACCCGAAGAGGGCTGGATACAGACCGTCCGGTCCTGTGCCTCATCCGTCGCACAACTGAAAGTTCACTTTCTAATTGCCTCGTTATAAATACGACGACACAAACCCACACGATCTGTGGTTCTGAAACGACGCTTGTCGAACACCCGAAGACGTCTCAACTCCGCTGCCCGAACATACCAAGTCTCAAATCCATAAAACAAAGCAGTCCGTACTGTAGCTTGATACACACGTCCCTATAGATTCAGGGATACAACGCTTTGATGCCATAGGTATCTCAAATTAGCAGACGTGGCCCGAGCCTTGCAGATTCGTGCGCTAACCTCCACCACCACCCTCACCACCATCTTTTAACAATGTGGGTGGGAAGTCATCCGGACTAGATGCTCAGTGGCGCTGAAGAGAACGTATTCAGCTATAAAACTCCGAGGCTGTAGGCGGTTTCACGTCCACCATCCAGGATTTTACGTCACCCGTGGGCTCCAAATGAGTGCCAGCTGGTGGCCAAGACCGTTGCTCGAAGTATTCGGCCCATCGACCGAGGCGTTCTTCTTTATTCGAGATGTTCACTCCATTCCGGTCCTTGATGGCTTCGCTCACAGGTGGTTTCCGGGGACCGGTCGCACAGATCAACTGAAATAATCTTCGGGCACCACCAGATTTCTGGGCCACTTCCATTTCTTTGGCTTTCGGTGTTCACTGTACTTCACGGTCGGCTCGCACGCTCACTTTCACTTGATCTCTGATAATCCTTCGCACCCGGTTATGTTCGGAACGCGCTGGGATATTTCTCCGAGTTTTATGCAGTACCACCGTTTGGTCTGATATCCAGTGCTTGATTGAGCCTGGTGGTGCCGTACCACAGGTAAAATCCCCAGCACTATGCAAAGGTGGTAATCTCGTCCCAGCATGAGTTCACATCTGATGGTGGAGCATTTGGAAGAGACTCTAGGAGATGATTCTTGTAAGTTCATCTGTCATCTGGATCTGCCAGTCTTTCAGTTGCCAGGCTATTCCTCCGCACCTTACGCGGCCCCGGGAAACGTGGGGAGAAGCGACTCTTGACGAGTACATGAATCCACAAATGGGTTCTAACACGACCGGAAATAAGTTATTGATCCGCGCCATCGGTAATTGATGGCAATGTGATCGATTTGAGTTTGTTGTTGGCATACCGTTGGAGGACAACATGTGAAAAGACGACTTCGGCTATTTTGGAAGTTAGTACTGCATAAAAACAACCTGCGATCGGCACACGTCTAAAGCAATCGTTTCCCATTGTCCGTACGTACCGAGCTCAATCCATGTCGACCTCCTAATTGACTCTCAGATACTCTAAGCATGACCACTTGTGCATTCAAGTCTTCAGCAACCGCCACAATGCCTGAGCTTTTAACTTGTCGCAGAGGGGCATTCATACATCGTAAAATCTGTCTTTGACGGTGTCGGAGCTACAGTCAGCAGGGGCGTAAGCAGACACGATAAACAGACATTTACCAACCTGTCGCTTGTGAGACTCCTTCACATACGTTGCCAGACGGACCGCACGGAAGGTATCCAGTCAAACAAGGATACTTCCGCTCGGAGACTCAGGACGATACCAACCCCTGCACATCTCGCCTCCGCAGCCTCTGGATCACAAGAGGTGCGCGTCTGGAAGCGAGTGGAGACTGATTAAGTGGTTAGCTCAATTACTGTGCTTGCATCTTGAACTGAGTGGGAGGGCTAATTGGTGAGTAAGTAATTGGGATGTAATTTGTTTACAGTTCGTTCCATTATTTTTACACTTTGGGTAAATGTGTCGGTGGTTAGTTTGGTGTTACCGGTTGCTACCTTCATGGATAATCGCATACTCCAAAGGGAAGAAGAAGGCTCTCATTTCGGTGCATCTTTTGAGGTTAGATGCTGTCCGATGTAGGTGAACTCCTTCCCCCGGGTAGCGGAGAGAGAGGAAATCGGGTATTTTGCCACTAATGGGTGCCATCACGTCAAGGCCTTGGTGCCTGGGGTGCAGTTTATAGGGGGCAATCGGTATGGGTTTATAATTCCTATATAGATCTTGTGAAGGAGTAAAGCCTTGTCTTGTGGTGTGAGAATGAAGGAGTCGTCAGAGGTGTGTAGGGGTAGCAGAGAGTCCTTGGGAGTACTCGTGTCTCATTTTATCATCTGTGGCATTTCGCCCAAACATCTTCCCAATAGAGGGCGAGGTAGGCTTCAATGTCCGTATCGCAGTGGGTCCTGGAATAACATGCCCACTTGCCTCGTTTTCCGTTCAATGGACTGCGGGCGAGTCGAGGGGACCTTTTACTGTTATGTGCGGATGGATTTTAATTCAAGACGGGAAGTTTGCATGCTTTGGTGATGTGGAGCGATATGCCATCTACCAGGTGGTCTGATGAAAGACGCTTCAATTTTGACCAGGTATCTGTTTTAATTGGTTTCTCATGCCGGTGTAATCACCACGGAGCGGTGGTAACAGGAGGAGAATGCCAGTACTAGGGAAGGTTGTAGGGAGAGATAGCCCGACCACTTTGTCGAATGGTGAAAGGCGATCTCATCCATAATGTTGCGTTCGTTGATGAAGATGAAACCCAGGATTGTCTGGCACTGGCCAGTCCGGTATCTTGTTTGGTGGAAGAGGCGTTGATGCTCCCTGTCGATGGGGTTGTATCTAAGGGGATAAGGGCAAAATCAGGGTCAGGAGCTGAAAGCTTAGCTGTTGGATTGTTGAAACCTATAATTAAGGAATGGGGATAGTTTCGGTTGGGTGCTGATATGGGGAGATTGAATGGGAGAATTTAGTCTTCGTTCGGTAGCGATGGATAGTGGTATTCGAGGCCGACGAACGATCATAGCGGTCGAAAACAAGAGCAAGATGTCGGCAGCGAGGACGAATATGCCACCAGCCCGATCGGGCTGGTGTCCATTGGGAGATGTCCTTGGATAGTCTGCTTTGCTTCGTTGATTTCAAGGATGAATCGATTTCCAGTCGCAAGTATAAAGTATGTGAAGACATGAGACGCAAATCACTTTAATTCGTGGACTTGTTCGATATACTGTGCAGTTGATGTGGACACATCTCGGTGTACTTCAAGCCTGTCTCCACAGTCCTCACCCAGGGGAGTCCTCACATTCCGGGTTCCAAGTCGCAGAAGGCGTGTCGTCGTTTCCTTTACAGTCGGCGTCAATGTGCGGGTATGTGAAGCTTGAATGCCAAACCTGGAAATGGGGACTTATTTCGAGTACTCCATGCCGAACCGTTGACTTCAAGGTCCGATCCTTAAGCTGGTCGGGACTGACATAGCCCAAGGATAAAGAGAGAAAAAAGTCTGCTTCCTGATAGAACTGTGCACATCAAATGCCTTTTGGCAAAAAAACCGTTCAGCTGTAGCACTCTTCCGGTGCCTAGCTGCCATGCCACCCAAAGGAAGCACGAGGGCTGGGATGCTCACAGGTTGCCCAAGCCTAGACAGGGGAAGTCGAGAGGCGGAGGTGGGATTCGAACTACGGACCTTCCGGCCAGTAAATTCGCGTCCTTACCACTTGGGCCGTCTCGCCTTTTGGTAACTAAGCGCCGGAAGGGTGTTACAGCTGAGCGATTATTTATTTTATATTATGGTCAACCTTTGGGCCATTGGAGTACGCAGGTTTTAGGGCCACACTTATATTGCGTCGAACAATGCTATTTCACCCCGGACTGCTTCGTGGTACGATTCATGGACTAGCTGATGCTCGTCGGAATGCCCTTAGTTGACCATTTCTGCATGGTTGAAAACTAACGAGCTAGGTTCCAGCCAACCTAGATAGCGGGATCGTCGGAGCACTGAAGCCCGAGCACAACAACAAGGTGGCAGGCTTATATTACTGCAAACATCACTGCACTAATCATGATGTTTGACAGCAACAGTGGTGCTCTGTAGCTGGTGAGATGAATTTACGATGCCCCTTTTTTGGGCCGCCCAAACGGAGACAATCTGGCTAAGACAGCGGTTATCATCCATGAAAATTAGTTCCTAAATAAGCTAGGTCTATGGAATTTGAGAGGCATTTGCTCCGTAACTGCTACCTTAGAGGACATGACAAACTCACCTTAGAGCCCAACATTTTATGCGAGAGTTTTCTGATTTTCCAAACACGTCACTGTCACGTTCGACAATCTTTACGTACCATTAAAATGGAGATGAGATCCGCCATTAGGAGACTTTGATGTGAAGTATCTTGCTCCCATTATTTCCACATATTACATGGAATTCCTTCAATCTTATCGAGTCCACAGTTGGTGTGAATCACCACACTACTGCTTTTGTAATCGGTTGATAGGTGCCACTGTTTCATAATCAAAACATTATGTACAGAATGTTTTTTTTACCTCTTTCTATAAGGAAACAATTTATCCAGTAGTGACAATATTTCGGAGCATCGTTTCTCCCTGTGGCATCGGCATATCTGAGACCCACTGAAAAAGGAACTATACATTGAGAAACTAACCGTTCATTGATCGGCCCTATGTGAAATGCAACCTTAATGAGGTTTGTGATCCTCAATATGTATTATCCTCCAACCAGTCTCAAAAATTTTGGATTTCTGGTGCCTCATCTTCCAGAATTTGAAGGAGAATTGAAAGATTTACTATTTGAAATTGACAAGTTGATTGAGCGCAAGAAGTGTGAGTGGGAGAATGAACTGAAAACCCTGGAACAAGAGTTACTGCAGAAAGTGAAGGAAAATCAGACATTACAAGAAGCTGTGTGCATAAAGGAGCGCGAGGTAAGATCTGTGTGTATCTGCATGATGTATCTGTTCAGTTAGCAAAGGCTTTCAGTCAACTGAACACGATGAAGTCGAAACCGGAGCCGAATGAGGTGGAAGAGATCGAACAGCTGAAGTCAACCTTAGAGCGAATAACTCGGGATTACGACAGTCTACGAGAAAAATATCGCAAGCAAGTTAGGCTTCAAAAGGAACGGAGTGCTAGAACTATGAAAAAAGTTGAGGAGGATAACGTATCCCTTCTCACAGAGCTCCAAAACCTGAGGTTAGAGTCACTTTTATGTGTTGGGGGCCGTTTTCCAGTAGTCCCCCTTAGGAGCTCAAGGCAGTGTTCGTGCAATTTGTCCTTTTCTGAGTAAAGAACCTAGGCTGAAAGAAAAGCTTTGGTGCATTCCTACGAACATACCATTAGATTAATAAGCCAAATACGCCCTTACCAAAAGATTCGCGGATTCCGACCTTACTAGTCCTCAACGCTGGCTAACTTTTTCAATAATCAGGAAAGCGAGCACCCCTTGACACGTCAGCCATAACTAATACCTCGCCAGTGTAATTGACCCCAAAGGTTAATCTATATAGATCACCTCTGGTTCACATTCCTGGCACTGAATAGTGAGCTTGACAACTAAACTTACGGCGCAAAATAGTCGTTGAATGGCCTGCATGCATTACCCCAAATCACAAAGTGAGCATGGGTTTTTTCATCGTTAGTTGGTCTGGTTGTCCAGGTTAGGGTTAAGAACATTTCAAACTACTGGTGGGTGTAATCGTTTGATAATAACTCAGCTGCGTGACTGTCAATTCGAATGCAGTGGCTCATATCTTCAGAAGACCACATTCTGAGGAGTAAGAGGTTCATATCGTATGAATGTGAAGTTAAGCCAGGATTACACCACGACACTGCTCAGTTAATGTGATACCAGTTAGTGGAAGGGTTGCAACATGGTCGGAGATTAAAGAAGCCCAATAACTCTTCATTATGGTTTTCTGAGGATACATGCTTTGGTCATGTGCGTCTCATATAGTATTGCATGCCAGTAATGGAATACATGAACGTGACGCTAGTGACAGATGGGTGCTCGAGTTTTGAAAACATGGGCTGTTTGGTGTAGTGCTCAATTGCTAGAAGGCTGGTATAACTACAGTATCTACGGACTGTTTTAAGGAGCACCAGGCTCGATCGAAAATGAAAACTGAGAATCTAAATGGAGTGTTCGAAACTCGTACGAGTCCAACAACCGGTTGAATGTTCAGAATGAATCAGTTTCTTGTTCAGTCAGTCCCAAGCAGTTAGGCGTACTGTCTCAAAATTATCTCGCGGAGCTTTTTTATGAGAAGATCGTGGATTAGTAGGGTGGTATTGTGGCGACGGCTGCTCTGGCCAAAAGGGTGTTCAATGTCAATACAAAGGTACACACGAATTCCTAACAATTTTTGGGCACCACGTCTAATCACTGTTATGAACTTAGAAGGGATTAATCTACCTTCGCATGATATGAAACCATCCGAGCATGGAAGTTGGTTGCAGGAAGGCTGCTTAACGATGCCCTAGCGTAAGGCAGTAACTCCTTCAAATTATTCATCATATAAGTTCTCGCGCTACATTCTCCTGATAATCCCAAAGTGGAAAGCTACAGGAATGACAACAATTAATACTGGTTTCACCCATTTTGGAATCAAAGCTCTATAGTCCATCATCATGAACGACTACGAAGTGAAAGGTAACCCTTCCGTTGCCTAATTACATTCGATAGGTTGCCGAAGGGCCAAGTCTAACAATAATTGCCTATGATAATGGGGTTATGCCAAAATGGTTACGTAATTTATTCCGTTTTCACTATCAATTGTGATCTAATTGTTCAGCTGTGCCTAGTGGTATAGAAATGGCACTTTGAAATACAAGCAGACAACTTGTGTGACTACGGACCACTGGACCCTTAATAACTGGAAGTTTTATTCGCCGGATAATAGAGACTTCACTGAAGAGGCCACCGTTCAGATCCCACTGACAGTTCGTATTGGGTCTCTTTACTGGGACTTATGAAATAGACCCGTGGTGGATAACTTCGGGATCCGAGTTCATATAGTTTAATGTGAATAATTTCGGACCTATTTTATCTTAATACTCAGTTCCTCCCTGACTGCGGATTACTGGTTTGGTTATGCTATCGGACCATTCGGCAACAACTACTTTATATGGTTGTCGACTACTGCTGAAGTATTTTTTCAAGCGCTATACGCTCGTGAGCGGGAACGATTCCTTTGTATATGGAATATGGTATGTTGAAAGGTTTAGAAGGTATAGCTGTTCCATAACTTATAAACTATTCGTGCAGTCACTTACTCGAAAAATATAGAATTCCTTTTAATTATTGGTTAGGGTTGTCACATCTTTTGGATCAGTAACCAAATAATAAGAAGGTGTTTTCCATTAAGTCACATCAAACCACAGCCATAAAGCGCGTGAGAAATCCTCAAACGTTAAGTGGGAACTCCTTTGGATAGTGTCACAGACTACACCAACTAACGCTATCCAAATGAGTTGACCCAACTTTTAGTGCCGCATCTCCTCAATTCTCTTGTGTGTTCGTGATCAGAATCAATCCGATAGCTCACTTACCGGCCCTTGACATTCCCATGGTCCACTTCCGGCCCTTTTCTAAACTTTATTGATTGCATGACCTGGCTTCCATCTCAGCGAGCTGGGCTTCTCTCCGATCAAACGCAACGAAATCCTCCGAGAGCTCTATCGGCCCCCATTGTCCGACGGACCAGCTAAATAATCCAGACATGCTTCGGTCATTTGTCATGTGCTTGCACAGACAGCATTTACTTTTTAGCCTTTATTTTATTTTTCAATATGACCGCGCAAAAGCATCTAGAGTTGCGTGGCATAGTCTGCCAATACAGTTCAACATCTTAACCATAACTTATCTTAAATTGTTTCAAGCGTCCACTTCAACCAAATAAATGTGATGTTCTTTCTAGCGGTGGTTAAAATTTGACAACCAATTTCATCATGCATTTTTTTGATTGTGCAGCCTTATAAGACCCCATTGACAGCAGGTTTTATATCCAGTTCTCTCGAAAACATTTTCATCCTTCTAAATTGCCCATTCTTCACAGTCAGTTGAAAACCATAATCAGCGTTTTCTCCTTTGCTAAGGTGTGCTGAAATGTGGACAAGCGTCTACATATATATAGTTTTTATTCATCTTCCACAGAGAGGAACATATCATTCAATTGGAGATGCTCAAGCAACAACTATCAGAGGAAAAAAATATGAGTGTTAACTTACGAGATCGCTGCACACAACTTCAATCCCAACTCAACGATGCCATGATGGATTTGGATCGAGAGCGCAAAAGCGCACTCGAAGCCCAACTCACCTTTCTAAATCGGCAATCCGAATTAGAGGCATATTTGAAAGCTGCCCATTCTACAACCGAGTCGCAGGTAAGACCATTGACAATGATTCCGCAACTCTCTATTGCCACTCTCGCTAGATACCGAAAATGTCTGTTACTTTTATTCATTACAGGCTAAGGAGCTGCTGCATGTCAAACAAGTCCTGACAGCCAACCAAGCCCAAATTCGGCGCCTTTCGTCAGAAGCATCTGCTAAGCAATCGGAATTGATTGCTTCTAAGGCTGTGGTTAAAAAATTAGAGACCGCAGTTGCTAAACACCTGGCGATCGTTTCTGCTGAATACCCCCAAAGTCCGAAGTCTGATTCTCCTGGCATTCCTTCTAATTCGGGTTGCACACAAACCTCTGATTTCGTTTGTTCCGGACAGTTGGAGGAAAAGCTGGTCAAACTTGAACGGCAGCTGAGCTCTGCACACAAGACGCTGAGGGAAAAGCTGCAGGAGTGAGGTAAATAGTTCGTTTGTTCCGGACAGTTGGAGGAAAAGCTGGTCAAACTTGAACGGCAGCTGAGCTCTGCACACAAGACGCTGAGGGAAAAGCTGCAGGAGTGCAGGTAAATAGCACCATATTAGTGGTTTGTCCGACATCTGCACGTTAACTTTGAGCTACTCTATTGAAATCGCATTCGGTTTTTTTTGCCGCTGTCTGTTTCTTTCAAACCTGTTTTTCTAATCAGTTCAATGACCTGGCAGGAATTCATCAGTCAGTGGGCTCTTGCTGATGGCTTAGATCCTTTGGAAGTCAAATGGACTGTTTGCCCTAGCCGTCATTCATTGTTCGGGGAGGCAGTCAACACCAGATCACGTGACATGAACTGTGTGATTAAAGGACAGTTCCGTTGTATACTGCCCAAACGTGCTTTGCTCAGACTGTCACTTGCAGTCATCCATGGCCAGGTATGGTGCTCAATACTGCCGGAAGATCTTGAGTTCGAATTTCACGAGGAGACTGAACCTTACCATGGTGTGGCGGTCTGTGTGTCTACGTGACCCATTGAGCTACACTGCAGTGTCCGTGCATAAGTTGCACCATTTACTATAAGGATTTCCAGCGGTTAGAGGTCTGACCAACACAGTTTCTCGGTTCTTAAAGTTGCGGACTGGAACATATGTGGTTAATTGTTCTCTAATGAACGTAATGCACTGGCTTTTCCCGCCAAACACCGCTGCCTTTAATCAGGCTTCTGAACCAGAGTCTATGGTCAAGGACCCTATTTGTCCTCCTTTCTAGGTCTTGGCGCCCTGGCAGTATGCCAGCCCACGTACAACCACGATACCCACTACTCTCATGCCACATCGACCGTTACCTGGTGCTATCAGCTGGTTACCTTATTCACTGCATCCAGTCACGTCTTTCTACACCGCTTGGAATTATACCTATGTTACTGCGCTACCGCTCAAGCAATGAATATCAAGCAGAACAGTGAAACCGCTAGAATCCCAAAGAAATATTCCCGCAGGTCCGGAAATTGATTCAGCCCGGCGATTTTTCAGACGTTACGTCAAACTTAGTGTGCGTGCCGACCGTGGAGCCTGGTGGACACGAAAAGCCAACGAAATGAAGGAGGCGCAGGAAACTGGAATTTTCGATAATTATTTCGGTCAATCCGCACAGCCGGTGGGCTAGGCGATCAAGGATCAAACTTGCGCCTCGACCGCTGGGTTGAACATTTTGAACAGCGGTTCTCGTGGCCACCTGCCGCCACTCGATTGGATCCCGAAACCTTGAATGGTAACCCTTATGGTTTCGAAATGTTTACGACCAAATATTTTCTCTCAAACGCCACCGAGCTCCAGGTCCGCATGATTTCCCACCCGCATTGTGCAAGCATGTGGTGGGGTTCTCATTCAGCGCCTGCCTGCTTGCACCTAGTAAAAGAAGACTGTCCCAGAAAACTGTGAAGGATCGGTAACTGTGCCTATGTTCAACCAACGACCCGTGGCGAATAATCCAGTCTTAACGAAACTGTTGACGTCACTTGTCCTTCATCGCTTTATGGTGGCCCATGAAGCACTGAGTCGAAAGCGACATGCTGAATTCTAGCCTGGTAGGTCCTCGAGACATACCACACCTACAGCCAGACAAGTGAGTCAGTGGTTCCGAGCGGAGCCCTCCAAGATAACCAGCGTACACCTTGTCCCGCGAGTAAGAATGTTGGCTACAGTTGCGGTCCAGGAACACCCCCCCCCCACTACCTTGTGGTTGGGACCTTTGAGTCAAGCACTCAAGGTGGATGCGTCAAACTAATACCCTCTTCAGTCTACGCGACCTCAAATTCTGCTTTGCCCTAGCTGCACTGGTTATCCTGATAATCTGTTTATTCTTAGCTGCTAAGTAGTTCACATACAACTCACCTCGAAATGCTTGCAGCAGGTGTCTCCCTCACCTTTTGTCATTTTTTCACCTCAGGGATTTAAGTGTTTTTAAGCGTGTTGTAAAATTAAACTTTGCGGTTGCACGATAGTTAAGCCACAGTGTCAACACTTATGTTTCTGTCCATTATGATGCTGGTGTTCAAAACTCATTCCTATTGGAACACCTACATGGAATCCGGCCATGTTTTCTTTCGATCTCACTCAACCGTTCTTTTTCCGTCAGTGAATCGGAAAACAGCTCCTCAGTCCTAAACGCATGGTCTTCAAGAATTATCGATATAAGCATACCGAACTGCTGTCAATAGCTCTAAAAACGAGCTAAGTTTGGAGAAATCTTCGGGTGACATTGACCGCAATCTGTCAGTCTGCCTACCCAAAACATGTTTTTTACGACCTAACCGTTGGAATTAGTTCATCATCATCGATGACAGCAACATCAGTGTTGGCACTGATGCTTCACTGCCGTACAACCATAAAGTTCGTCTAGTTATATATATATATATATATAATTGTAT